>NC_091317.1:40516935-40566935 GCF_038502225.1 Cherax quadricarinatus
CCGCCTCTTCACTGATCGCTAGTAGGTCACTCCCTGAACCGTGAGCTTTATCATACCTCTGCTTAAAGCTATGTATGGATCCTGCCTCCACTACATCGCTTCCCAAACTATTCCACTTACTGACTACTCTGTGGCTGAAGAAATACTTCCTAACATCCCTGTGATTCATCTGTGTCTTCAACTTCCAACTGTGTCCCCTTGTTACTGTGTCCAATCTCTGGAACATCCTGTCTTCGTCCACCTTGTCAATTCCTCTCAGAATTTTGTATGTCGTTATCATATCCCCCCTATCTCTCCTGTCCTCCAGTGTCGTCAGGTTGATTTCCATTAACCTCTCCTCGTAGGACATACCTCTTAGCTCTGGGATTAGTCTTGTTGCAAACCTTTGCACTTTCTCTAGTTTCTTTACGTGCTTGGCTAGGTGTGGGTTCCAAACTGGTGCCGCATACTCCAATATGAGCCTAACGTACAAGGTGTACAGGGTCCTGAACGATTCCTTATTAAGATGTCGGAATGATGTTCTGAGGTTTGCTAGGCGCCCATAAGCTGCAGCAGTTATTTGGTTGATGTACGCTTCAGGAGATGTGCCTGGTGTTATACTCACCCCAAGATCTTTTTCCTTGAGTGAGGTTTGTAGTCTCTGGCCCCCTAGACTGTACTCCGTCTGCGGTCTTCTTTGCCCTTCCCCAATCTTCATGACTTTGCACTTGGTGGGATTGAACTCCAGGAGCCAATTGCTGGACCAGGTCTGTAGCCTGTCCAGATCCCTTTGTAGTTCTGCCTGGTCTTTGATCGAGTGAATTCTTCTCATCAACTTCACGTCATCTGCGAACAGGGACACCTCAGAGTCTATTCCTTCCGTCATGTCGTTCACAAATACCAGAAACAGCACTGGTCCTAGGACTGACCCCTGTGGGACCCCGCTGGTCACAGATGCCCACTCTGACACCTCGCCACGTACCATGACTCGCTGCTGTCTTCCTGACAAGTATTCCCTGATTTATTGTAGAGCCTTCCCTGTTATCCCTGCTTGGTCCTCCAGTTTTTGCACCAATCTCTTGTGTGGAACTGTGTCAAACGCCTTCTTGCAGTCCAAGAATATGCAATCCACCCACCCCTCTCTGTCTTGTCTTACTGCTGTCAACATGTCATAGAACTCCAGTAGGTTTGTGACACAGGATTTCCCGTCCCTGAAACCATGTTGGCTGCTGTTGATGAGATCATTCCTTTCTAGGTGTTCCACCACTTTTCTCCTGATAATCTTCTCTACGACTTTGCATACTATACATGCCAGTGACACTGGTCTGTAGTTTAATACTTCATGTCTGTCTCCTTTTTTAAAGATTGGGACTACATTTGCTGTCTTCCATGCCTCAGGCAATCTCCCTGCTTCGATAGATGTATTGAATATTGTTGTTAGGGGTACACATAGCGCCTCTGCTCCCTCTCTGAATACCATGGTATATGTGTGTGTGTGTGTATGTGTGTGTGTGTGTGTGTGTGTATGTATGTGTGTGTGTGTGTGTATGTGTGTGTGTGTCTGTGTGTGTGTGTGTGTGTACTCACCTAATTGTATTAACCTAATTGTGCTTGCAGGGGTCGAGACTCAGCTCCTGGCCCAGCCTCTTCACTGATCGCTACTAGGTCCTCTCCCTCTCTGCTTCCTGAGCTTTGTCATACCTCTTCTTAAAACTATGTATGGTTCCTGCCTCCACTACTTCACTTGGTAGGCTATTCCACTTCCTGACGACTCTATGACTGAAGAAATGCTTCCTAACGTCCCTGTGACTCGTCTGTGTCTTCAGCTTCCAATTGTGACCCCTGGTTTCTGTGTTCCCTCTCTGGAACATCCTGTCTCTGTCCACCTTGTCTATTCCCCGCAGTATCTTGTATGTCGTCATCATGTCTCCCCTGACCCTTCTGTCCTCCAGTGTCGTCAGTCCGATTTCCCTCAACCTTTCCTCGCGCGACATTCCCCTGAGCTCTGGAACTTGCCTTGTTGCAAACCTTTGTACTTTCTCTAACTTCTTGACGTGCTTGATCAGGTGTGGGTTCCAGACTGGTGCTGCATACTCCAGTATGGGCCTAACATACACAGTGTACAGTGTCTTGAACGATTCCTTATTAAGGTATCGGAACGCTATTCTGAGGTTTGCCAGGCTCCCGTATGCTGCAGCAGTTATTTGGTTGATGTGTGCCTCCGTTGACATGCTCGGTGTTATGGTCACCCCAAGGTCTTTCTCCCTGAGTGAGGTCTGTAGTCTTTGTCCACCTAGCCTATGCTCTGTCTGTGGTCTTCTTTGCCCCTCCATAATCTTCCTGACTTTGCATTTAGCAGGGTTGAATTCGAGAAGCCAGTTTCTGATCCACGTCTCCAGCCTGTCCAGGTCTCTTTGCAGTTCTGCCTCATCCTCATCCGATTTAATTTTTCTCATCAGCTTCACATCATCTGAGAATAGGGACGCTTCAGAGTCTATTCCTTCCATTATTTTCGTTCGCATGTATCAAAAATAGCACTGGTCCTAGAGCTGGCCCCTGTGGGACCCCGCTCGTCACAGGCGCCCACTGTAATACTTCCTCACGTACCATGATTCGTTGTTCCCTCCCTGTCAGGTATTCCCTGATCCATTGCAGTGCCCCACCTTTTATATGCGCCTGATCCTCCAGCTTCTGCACTAATCTCTTGTGAGGAACTGTGTCAAAGGCCTTCCTGCAGTCCAGGAAATAGCAATCAACCCACTCCTCTCTCTAGTGTCTTACTTCTGTTACCTTGTCGTAAAACTCCAGAAGGTTTGTGACACAGGATTTGCCTTCCATGAATGTATGCTGGTTTTCATTTACAATCTTGTTCCATTCGAGGTGTTCCACCACTCTCCTCCTGATAATCTTCTCCATGACTTTGCATACTATACATGTCGGCGACACTTGTCTGTAGTTTAGTGCCTCGTTTCTGTTTCCTTTCTTAAATATAGGGACTACATTTGCTGTCTTCCATTTCTCAGGTAGTTTCCCAGTTTCAAGGGATGTGTTGAAGATTGTGGTTAGGGGCATGCACAGCATCTCTGCTCCTTCTCTAAGGACCCACGGGCAGATGTCAGGTCCCATTGCCTTTGAGGTATCAAGGTCACTTAGCAGCTTCTTCACCTCCTCCTCGGTTGTTCGTATGTCATCCAACACTTGTTGGTATATTCCCTCTTGATGTTCCCTTCTGTGCTGTCTTCCCAGAGCCCTTCCTGTCTCTACTGTATAAACTTCCTTAAATCTCCTGTTTAGCTCCTCACATACCTCCTGATCATTTCTTGTGAGTTCTCCATCTTCTGTCCTCAGTCTGATCACCTGGATTTTGACTGTTGTCTTCCTCCTGATGTGGCTATACAACAGTTTCGGGTCAGTCTTGATTTTCGATGCTATGTTATTTTCATACTGTCGCTGGACCTCCCTCCTTACCTGTGCATACTCGTTCCTGGTTCTGCGACTAATCTCCCTATTTTCATGTGTTCTCTGCCTTCTGTACTTTTTCCATTCTGTATTGCACTTTGTTTTTGCCTCCTTACACCGTCGGGTAAACCAGGGGCTCGTTCTGGTCTTCCCATTGTTTCTGTCGCCCTTGGGAATAAACCTTTTCACTGCCTCCATGCATTTTGTTGTTACATATTCCATCATTTCATTTACTGGCTTTCCTGCCAGTTCTTTGTCCCACAGAACCCCCTGCAGGAAGTTCCTCAAACCTATGTAGTCCCCTCTTTTATAGTCTGGCTTTTCCCATTCAACTCCTTTTACTCTCTCCACTTGCAACTCTACTATGTATTCAAAGCACAGAACCAGGACAGGGCACTCTCGTATGTGATGTCCTCAATGTCTGAGCTGCCCAGGGTGAACACAAGGTCCAATCTTGTTTATTCATCCTCCCCTCTCACTCTGGTAGTGAGGTTTTCCAGCACCACATCAAACATCTTGGATCTCCAAGTTTTGGGACCCCCATGTGGCTCCAGGTTTTCCCAGTCAATCTCCCTGTGGTTGAAATCCCCCATAACCAGCAACTTTGCTCTGCTGGAGTGAGCTCTTTTTGCCACCTCAGCAAGTGTGTCCACCATTACTCTGTTGCTCTCTTCATATTCCTCTTTTGGCCTCCTGTAGTTCTGTGGTGGATTATACATCACTGCAATGACCACCTTGTGCTCCCCAGACTGAAGTGTACCTACTGTGTAGTCCCTTTCTCCTGTCTCGTCTATGCCTCCCATTTTCTCGAATTTCCATAGGTTTTTTTACAAGCAGAACAACCCTTCCTCCCCCTCTGCCCCTTCTATCTTTCCTCATGATCTGGTATCCTGGTGGGAAGATTGCATCTGTTATTCTCCCAGTGAGTTTTGTTTCTGTAACTGCTATGATGTCTGGTTACTTCTCATTGATTCTTTCTTGCCATTCCTCATATTTATTCGTTAATCCATCCGCATTTGTGTACCAAACCTTCAACTTCTGTTCTAATACTGTAACTGTGGTCCTGGGGGAATGCTGGGGTTGGGAGAGCAGGAGCCCTGGTGGGGGTCCGTGGGGGGTTGCAGTGGAGGTGGAGGAAGAGCTCCCATAAGGGGTTACTGTTGGGGTAGGGTTCATGGTGCGGGGGGTGGGAACACAGGGATCGGTGTGTGATGGTTGGTTTAGATTGTTCAGTTGCCTTGGGGCTTCATGGTTGGAGTCCTTCTGCAGGTGTTTCTGGGGAGTGTGCTTGCCCTTCAACCTGTGCCTGGGTTATTCTGCTCTTGTTTGTCATTTCCTCCCATTCCTCCTTTCGTTTTTACACGCTCTCTTTCAGTATCATCTTTTCCTCCTGTGTTCAGTCTCGATCGAGGTATACACACTTGAACTCCTGTTTGCCTCTCAGCCGAGCTTTCTCCTGCAGGATCATGGTTCGAGTTGATTCTGGCTTGAAAATTACCCTGAGAGGCCGTTTCCTTCGCTTTGTGAACCACCCGATTCTCCAAAAATTTGCCACCTGGGTCATGTCTCCCTTGCTTATCACCTTCATGATACCTTCAATCACTTTTTTCTCCTCCTGGTTTCATTCATCATAAGTTTCCCATTCAGCTTCGTCTAGCCCATAGACAAAAACTGATCTCTCCCTTTCCACCTCCCACTGCGACTCCCATTGCATCCAATGAGGTGTTTTAGTTCCTTCTCGTGGAGTGTTCCTTCCTTCAATCCCTTCCCTTGCCGTGGCCCCTATGTTCATTGGTTTGTCCTTCCTGCTCACCTGTTCCTGGCCCCCACAAGTGTCTGGTAAGGTCCCTGCACATGTTCTAGTTCCTTCAATGTCTTCCAACCTCTCATGCTGTCCTAGTGTGCTCCCTGTCTTTATTTTGGCCCCTTTTGGGTTTGACAGGATCTCTGCATACAGTTTAGCTTCCATGCTTCCTTCAAACCTTTTGCTGTGTCTGATGTAAACATTGCTGATGCTGCTTCTGTATTATCCTTATCTCTAGGCTGTTTCAGATTTCTCAGCTCCTCTTCTAATCTCTGTATCTTGGCTTCTGGTACTGTGGCCTGTTGCTCCCACCTTCTGCTCTCTGCTGCTAACCTCTCCTCAATCTTCCTTGCAAGCTCATCTAGCCTCCTTCCCCAGTCTTCCTCCCTTTTTTGAGCTCTGCCTCCCAATCCTTCCTCCCAGATTCGTCCATCAGGCCCTTGGCTCTCTTCCAAGTTCTAGGTTGCAACATTGCACCACAGAAGGAAGGGGGAAAGATAGGGGGAGGGGAATAGATGGTTAGGGGTAGGGGGATGGATGGTTATGAGGAGGGGGAGGATGGTTATTGGAGGGGGAGAGATGGTTGGGGGAGGGGGATAGATAGTTTGGGGGAGGGGGTTAGATGGTTTGGGGGAGGGGTAGGTGTGTGTGTGTGTGTGTGTGTGTGTGTGTGTGTGTGTGTGTGTACTCACCTGTTTGTACTCACCTATTTGTGGTTGCGGAGGTCGATTCATAGCTCCTGGCCCCGCCTCTTCGCTGATTGCTACTAGGTCCTATCTCTCCCTCCCCCTTGAGATTTATCATACCTCGCCTTAAAACTATGTATGGTTCCCGCCTCCACTACGTCACTTTCTAGGCTATTCCACGGTCTGACTACTCTGTGATTGAAGAAATACTTCCTAACATCCCTTTGATTCATCTGAGTCTTCAACTTCCAATTGTGACCTCTTGTGTCTGTGTCCCCTCTCTGGAACATCCCGTCTTTGTCCACCTTGTCTATTCCGTGCAGTATTTTATATGTCGTTATCATGTCTCCCCTGACCCTCCTGTCCTCCAGTGTCGTCAGGCCGATTTCCCTCAACCTTTCTTCATAGGACAATCCCCGTAGCTCTGGGACTAGCCTTGTTGCAAACCTTTGCACTTTCTCTAATTTCTTGACGTGCTTGACTAGGTGTGGATTCCAAACTGGTGCTGCATACTCCAGTATGGGCTTGACGTAAATGGTATACAGTCTTGAACGAATCCTGACTGAGGTATCGGAACGCTATCCGTAGGTTTGCTAGGCACCCGTATGCTGCAGCAGTTATCTGATTGATGTGCGCCTCAGGAGATATGCTCGGTGTTATACTCATCCCCAGATCTTTTTCCTTGAGTGAGGTTTGCAGTCTTTGGCCATCTAAACTATATTGTGTCTGTGGTCTTCTTTGCCCTTCCCCAATCTTCATGACTTTGCATTTGGTAGTGTTAAACTCAAGGAGCCAGTTGCTGGACCAGGCTTGTAGCCTGTCCAGGTCTCTTTATAGTCCTGCCTGATCCTCATCCGATTTGATTCTTCTCATTAACTTCACATCATCTGCAAACAAGGACACTTCTGAGTCTATCCCTTCCGTTATGTCGTTCACATATACCAAGAACAGCACAGGTCCTAGGACTGAGCCCTGTGGAACCCCGCTTGTCACAAGCGCCCACTCTGACACCTCGTCACGTACCATGACTCGTTGTTGCCTCCCTGTCAGGTTTTCTCTGATCCATTGCAGTGCCTTTCCTGTGATGTGTGCCTGATCCTCTAGCTTTTGCAGTAACCTCTTGTGAGGAACTGTATCGAAGGCCTTCTTGCAGTCCAAAAAAAATGCAGTCGATCCACCCCTCTCTCTCTTGTCTTACTTCTGTCACCCTGTCATAAAACTCTAGTAGGTTTGTGACACAGGATTTTCCTTCCCTGAAACCGTGCTGGTTGTCAATTATACACTTGTTTCTTTCCAGGTGCTCCACCACTCTCCTCCTGATGATCTTCTCCATGACCTTGCATACTATACACGTTAGTGATACAGGTCTGTAGTTTAGTGCCTCATGTCTGTCTCCCTTTTCAAAAATTGGGAATACATTTGCCATCTTCCATGCCTCAGGGAGTTGCCCAGTTGCAAATGATGTGTTGAAGATCTTTGTTAATGGCACACACAATATCTCTGCTCCCTCTTTAAGGACCCACGGAGAGATGTTGTCTGGTCCCACCGCCTTTGAGGTGTCAAGTTCGCATAGCAGCTTCTTCACTTCCTCCTTGGTTATATGTACCTCATCCAGCACTTGCTGGTGTATCCCCCTGTTCTGATTTCCTGGAGTCCTACTGGTTTCCTCTGTAAATACTTCTTTAAATCTCGTGTTGATCTCCTGACATACCTCTCGGTCGTTTCTTGTGAATTCCCCATCACCCTTACTCAGTCTGATTACCTGGTCCTTGACTGTTGTTTTCCTCCTGATGTGGCTGTACAACAGCTTCGGGTCAGTCTTGACTTTCGATGCTATGTCATTTTCATATTGTCGCTGAGCCTCCCTTCTTATCTGTGCATATTCGTTTCTGGCTCTTCGGCTAATCTCTTTATTTTCCTGAGTTCTCTGTCTTCTGTACCTTTTCCATTCTCTAGTACACCTAGTTTTTGCCTCCCTACACCTTTGGGTGAACCAAGGACTCGTTCTGTTCTTCCCATTATTTCTGTTTCCCTTGGGAACAAACTTCTCCTCTGCCTCCTTGCATTTTGTTGCTACATAGTCCATCATTTCTTGTACTGGTTTTCCTGTCAGTTCCCTCTCCCACTGAATGTCTTGAAGGAAGTTCCTCATGCCTGAGTAGTTCCCCCTTTTGTAGTTTGGTTTTTCCCACCCTATTCCTGCTACTAGTCGAAGCACAGAACCACATGATCACTAGCTCCCAGGGGCCTTTCATACAAAATATCCTCGATGTCTGAACTACTCAAGTTGAATACAAGGTCCAGTCTTGCTGGTTCATCTTCTCCTCTCTCTCTGGTAGTGTCTCCAACATGTTGATGCATGAGGTTTTCCAGAACTACATCCATCATCTTGGCTCTCCATGTTTCGGGACCCCCATGGGGCTCCAGGTTTTCCCAGTCAATCTCCTTGTGATTGAAATCACCCATAACTAGTAACTTTGCTCCCCCCATGTGTGCTCTCCTGGCCACCTCGGCTAGTGTATCGACCATGGCTCTGTTGCTCTCATCGTATTCTTCTCTTGGTCTCCTGCAGTTCTGTGGTGGGTTGTACCCTCAGACTGGATTATTCCTACTAAGTAGTCCCTTTCACCCGTGCCATCCATTCCTTCCATTTTCTCAAAACCCCACTGGTTTTTAATGAACAGTGTGTGTGTGTGTGTGTGTGTGTGTGTGTGTGTGTGTGTGTGTGTGTGTGTGTGTGTGTGTGTGTGTGTGTGTGTGTGTGTGTGTGTGTATGTGTGTATGTGTATGTGTGTATGTGTGTGTGTGCGTGTGTGTGTGTGTGTGTATGTGTGTGTGTGTGTGTGTGTGTGTGTGTGTATGTGTATGTGTGTGTGTAGATGTGTGTGTGTGTATGTGTGTGTGTGTGTGTGTGTGTGTGTGTGTGTGTGTGTGTGTGTGTGTGTGTGTGTGTGTGTATGTGTGTGGCTTTTTGGTGAGTGGCATTAAGGTGTGTGGGGAGCTGTATATGTGGGGAACTGGATAGTGTGTGGGGAGCTGTATGGTGTGAATGTGGGGGCTGTATGGTGTATGGGGAGATGTATAGTGTGTGTGGAGCCGTATGGTGTGGGGAGCTGTATGGTGTGTGTGTGTGGCTGTATTGTGTGTTTGGTTGTATATGGTGTGTGTGTGGTGGCTGTATGGTGTGTGGGGAGCTGTATGATGTGTGGGGGACCTGTATCGTGTATGGGGGAGCTGAATGGTGTGTGGGGAGCTGTGTGGTGTGAATGTGGGGCTGTATGGTGTGTGGAAGAGCTGTACAGTGTGTGTGGAGCCGTATGGTGTAGAGAGCTGTATGTTGTGTGCGAAGTTTTATGGTGTGTGAGGGGTGCTGTATGGTGTGAATGTGGGGACTGTATGGTGTATGTTGTTGTATGGTGTGTGGGTGTGTGTAGACGATTGTATGTTTTTTAATGGGTGTGGTGGGCTGAATGATGAATGTGGAGGCCTATATAGGGTATGGGGGGCTGTATGGTGTGCTTGCAAGGCTTTATGGTGTATGTGAGGGGGGACTGTTTTATGTGTATGGGGGTGTGGAGTGTGTGAGGGGGACTGATGGTGTGTTGGGGCTGTATGGTGCGACTGAAAGGGAGTTGTATGGTGTATTTGGGGTCTACATGGTGTGTTTGTGTGGGGGACTATATGTATATGTGGGGGTCTGCATGTTTCGGATGTGGGGGCTATATGGTGTATGAGAGGGGGGCCTTGTGGTGTGTTTGGGGTCTGTATGGTGGGTGTGTGAGAGAGGCTTTATGGTGAATGCATGAGAAGCTGTATTGTGCATGTAAGGGGGCTGTATGGTGAGTGTGTGGCTGGGTGTCTTGTGTGTGTGGTGGGCTGTATGATGTGTATGTGTAGGGATGTATGGTGTGTGGGGTTAGTATGGTGTATGACTGAGGAGAGGCTTTATGGTCAGTGTGTGGCGAGCTGTATGATTCGTGGGAGGGGGCTGTATGGTGTGTGTGGGGGGCTGTATTTTAAGTGGGGCTGTATGGTGTGTGGGGCTGGGGCTGTATGGTGTGTGGGGCTGGGGCTGTATGTGTGTAATACACAAATAACCCGCATTTCCAGTCTTTCTAATCTCAACAATTCTCTCCGTCCCTTAGACATCAAGCTTACCTTCCGCCAGACTAACACTCTTCGCACTAATCTCGTTCATACCTCTCCTCCCTCTACAGATGTTCCTGGTGTCTACTCTATTTCTTGCTCCTCCTGTCCTCTTCAATACTTCGGAGAAACTGGTCGATCTCTTTCTGACAGACTTAGGGAGCACAAAAATAGTGTTAGGCTTGCCGACACTAACAATGCTCTTTTCTGTCACGTCAGAGATCATAGCCATCCTATTGACTGGTCTTCTGCTAAAACTGTCTTCCCTACTTCCAACTCGAACAGTCGCCGTCTAGTTGAATCCTCTCTAATACACAACTTTCCTTGTATGAACCTTAGCCCTGGCTTCGTCTCTGTAGATGCCTGCCTCTCCCACTACATTGTAAAATGTTCCAAACTTCAGAACACCCGTGACTTAACCTGAATCCTCATTTTTTCTTTCTTTTTCTTCTTCCTCTTCCCCTTTCCTCTTTCCTTTTCTCCTCTGGGTTGTCTTTCTCACTCCTGTTTCTGTTCCTTCTTCATTTATTTTATTTCACCACTTCCCCTTTCACGCACCTCGGTGCGCTTGCTCTCCCTCTGTGGGTATCTAGCTCTCTTGCAGTGCTCCCCTTCCTTTGTATTTGACTGGCTCGTCTTCCTTATTTCCCACTTCTACCACTACCACCACTACTACCTCTTCTTCTTCTACTACTACTACAACTACTGATGAAATTAAGACACATGTGCGGCGTCTGGTTGTCTTTGTTGTGGACGTTTCGCCATCCAGTGGCTGGCTGGATGGCGAAACGTCTACGATGGGGATGCCCGGGTGTTGTGCATGTGTCTTAATTTCATCTTGTCGGTATTATATACAATTCTTGTACTACTACTACTACTACTACTACTACTACTACTACTACTACTACTACTACTACTACTACTACTACTACTACTACTACTACTACTACTACTACCTCCACCTCTTCCTGCCTATATATAGCCGTCCTGCTCCACCTCTGTTAGTGTGACTTTGTCAATTGTCCAAGTCGGACCGAAACGTCGTCGTAAGCTTCTCTCTTTTATGTGCGGGTTATTTGTGTATCGTTCCAGTCACGGTATTGTGCCTCTTTGTTATTTATTTATGTATGTGTGTAAGGCTGTGTGGTGTAAGGGGGGCTATATGGTGTGTGTATGTGTGTGTGAGGGCTGTAGAGCGAGTCTGGAGCTATATTTGGGTGTGGCTGTATGGTATGTGTGTGTGGCAGTATGGTGTGTGTGTGGCAGTATTGTGTGCATGTGGCTCTAAGGTGTGTGACGTGATGTATGTTCTGTTGGGAGCTGTGTGGTGGGTGTGGAGAACTGTATAGTGTGGGGAGCTGTATGGCGTGTGTGGAGCTGTATGGTGTGTGGAGAGCTGTATGGTGTGTGGGGAGCTGTTTGGCGTGTGTGGGGAAAATTATGGTGTTTGGGGGACTTTTTGGTGTGTGGGAAGCTATGTGGTGAGTGGGGAACTGAAGGGTGTGTGGGAGGGGAGCTGTATGGTGATAGGGAGACTGTATGTTGTGTGGGGAGCAGTATGATGTGTGCGGAGCTGTATGGTGTGTAGGGAGCTGCATGGTGTGTGGGGAGATGTATGGTGTGTGGAGAGCTGTATGGAGTATGTGGGGAGCTGTATCGTGTGTGTGGGAAGCTATATAGTGAGTGGGCGACTGTGTGGTCTGTGGGGAGCTGTACTGTGTGTGGGAAGCTGTAAATCGTGTGGGGAGCTGTATGGTGTGTGGGGAGCTGTATGGTGTGTGTGTGGGGAGCTGTATGGTGTTTGGGAAGCTGTATGGTGTATGTGGGGGGCTGTATTGTATGTGTGGGGAGCTGCGTAGTGCGTGGGGGAGTGAATGGTGCGTATGGAGCGGTATGGTTTGTGCGGAAGCGGTATGGTGTGTGTGGAGCTCAATGGTGTTTTGGGAGCTGCATGGTGTGTTTGGGGAGCTATATGGTGTATTTGGGGGATTGTGAGTGTGTGGGGAGCTCTGTAGTGTGTGGGGAATGTATGGTATGTATGGAGCTGAATGGTTTGTGGAAAAGCGGTAGGGTGTGCGTGGGGCTGTATTGTGTGTTGGTGGATCTGTATGGTGTGCTTGGAGAACTGCATGGTGTGTGGGGAGCTGTATGGTGTGTGGGGAGCTATATAAAGTGGGGGGACTGCATGGTGAGGGGAGCTAAATGGTGTGTTGGGAGCTGTATGATGTGTTGGGAGCTGTATGATGTGTTGGGAGCTGTATGATGTGTTGGGAGCTGTATCGTGTGTTGGGAGCTATATGGAGTTTTGGAAGCTGTATGGTGAGTTGGGAGCTGTATGGTGTGTTGGGAGCTGTATGGTGTGTTAGGAACTGTATGGTGTGTTGGGAGCTGTATGGTGATGGGTGCAGTTTGGTGTGTAGGGAGCTGTATGGTGTGTTGGGAGCTGTATGGTGTGGTGGGAGCTGTATGGTGTGTTGGTAGCTGTAAGGTGTGTTTGCAGCTGTATGGTGTGCCGGCAGCTGTATGGTGTGTTGGGAGCTGTATGGTGTGTTGGGACCTGTATAAAGTGTTGGAAGCTGTATGGTGTGTTGGGAGCTGAATGGTATGTTGGGAGCTGCATGGTGTGTTGGGAGCTGTATGGTATGTTGGGAGCTCTATGGTGCGATGGGAGCTGTATGATGTGGTGGGAGCTGTATGGTGTGTTAGAAGACGAATGGTGTGTTGAGAGCTGTATGGTGTGTTAGGAGCTGTATGGTGTGTTGGGAGCTGTATGGTGTGTTGGGAGCTGTATGGTGTGTTGAGAGCTGTATGGTATGCGGGGAGCTGTATGGTGTGTTGGGAGATGAATGGTGTGTTAGGAGCAGTATAGTGTGTTGAGAGCTGTATGGTGTGTTGGGAGCTGTATGGTGTGTTGGGAACTGTATGGTGTGTTGGGAGCTGTTTGGTGTGCTGGGAGCTGCATGGTGTGTTAGGAGCTGCATGGTGTGTTGGGAACTGTATGGCATGTTGGTAGCTGTATGGTGTGATGGCAGCTGTATGGTGCGTTGGGAGCTGTATGGTGTGTTAGGAGCTGTACGGTGTGTTGGTAACGGTATTGTGTGTTGGAAGCTGCATGGTGTATTGGTAACTGTATGGTGTGTTGGGAGCTGTATGGTGTGTTGGGAACTGTATGGTGTGTTGGTAGCTGTATGGTGTGTTGGTAGCTGTATGGTGTGTTGGGAGCTGTATGGTGCGGTGGAAGCTGTATGGTGTGTAAGGAGCAGTATGGTGTGTTGGGAACTGTATGGTGTGTTGGGAGCTGTATGGTGTATTGGTAGCTGTATGGTGTGTTGGAAGCTGTATGGGGTGTTGGTGATTGTATGGTGTGTTGGAAGCTGTATGGTGTGTTAGGAGCTGTATGGTGTTTTGGGAACTGTATGGTGTGTTGGGAGCTGTATGGTGTGTTGTGAGCTGTATAAACTGTTTGAAGCTGTATAATGTGTTGGGAGCTGTATGGTGTGTTGGGAGCTGTATGGTGTGTTGGGAGCTGTATAAACTGTTTGAAGCTGTATGATGTGTTGGGAGCTGTATGGTGTGTTGGGAGCTGTATGGTATGTTGGGAGCTGCATGGTGTGTTGGGAGCTGTATGGTATGTTGGGAGCTCTATGGTGCGTTTGGAGCTGTATGATGTGGTGGAAGCTGTATGGTGTGTTAGAAGACGAATGGTGTGTTGAGAGCTGTATGGTGTGTTAGGAGCTGTATGGTGTGTTGGGAGCTGTATGGTGTGTTGGGAGCTGTATGGTGTGTTGAGAGCTGTATGGTATGCGGGGAGCTGTATCGTGTGTTGGGAGCTGAATGGTGTGTTAGGAGCTGTATAGTGTGTTGAGAGCTGTATGGTGTGTTGGGAGCTGTATGGTGTGTTGGGAACTGTATGGTGAGTTGGGAGCTGTTTGGTGTGCTGGGAGCTGCATGGTGAGTTAGGAGCTGTATGGTGTGTTGGTAGCTGTATGGAATGTTGGGAGCTGTATGGTGTGTTGGCAGCTGTATGGTGCGTTGGGAGCTGTATGGTGTGTTACGAGCTGTACGGTGTGTTGGTAACGGTATTGTGTGTTGGAAGCTCTATGGTGTATTGGTAACTGTATGGTGTGTTGGGAGCTGAATGGTGTATTGGGAACTGTATGGTGTGTAGGTAGCTGTATGGTGTGTTGGGAGCTGTATTGTGTGTTGGGAGCTGTATGGTGCGGTGGAAGCAGTATGGTGTGTTAGGAGCTGTATGGTGTTTTGGGAACTGTATGGTGTGTTGGGAGCAGTATGGTGTATTGGTAGCTGTATGGTGTGTTGGGAGCTGTATGGTGTGTTGGGAGCTGTATGGTGTGTTGGGAGCTGAATGGTGTGTTCGGAGCTGTATGGTGTGTTAGGAGCTGTATGGTGTTTTGGGAACTGTATGTTGTGTTGGGAGCTGTATGGTGTGTTGGGAGCTGTATGGTGTGTTGGGAGCTGAATGGTGTCTTGGGAGCTGTATGGTGTATTGGTAGGTGTATGGTGTGTTGGGAGCTGCCTGGTGTGTTGGGAGCTGTATGGTGTGTTGGGAGCTGTATGGTGAGTTGGGAGCTGTATGGTGTGTTGGGAGCTGTCTTGTGTGTTAGCAGCTCTATGGTGTGTTGGGAGTTGAATGGTGTGTTGGAAGCTGTATGGTGATGGGAGCTGTATGGTGTGTTAGGAGCTGTATGGTGTGTTGGGAACTGTATGGTGCGTTGGGAGCTGTATGGTGTATTGGAAGCTGTATGGTGTTTTGAGAGCTGTATGATGTGTTGGGGGCTCTATGGTGTGTTGTGAGTTGTATGGTGTTTTGGCAGCTGAAAGCTGATGGGAGCTGTATGGTGTGTTAGGAGATGCATGGTGTGTTGGGAACTCTATTGTGGGTTGGGAGCTGTATGGTGTATTGGTAGCGGTATGGTGTGTTGGGAGCTGTATGGTGTGTTGGGAGCTATATTGTGCGTTGGGGCTGTATGGTGTTTTGGGAGCTGTATGGTGTGTTGGGAGCTGAATGCTGTGTTGGGAGCTGTATTGTGATTTGGGAGTTGTATGGTGTGTTGGGAGCTGTATGGTGTGTTGGGATCTGTATGGTGTGTTGGGAGCTGTACGTTGTGTTGGCAACTGTTTGGTGTGTTGGGAGCTGTATGGTGTGTTGGCAGCTGTATGGTGTGTTGGGACTTGACTGGTGAGTTGGGAGCTAAATGGTGTGTTAGGAGTTGTATGGTGAGCTGGGGCTGAATAATGTGTTGTGAGCTGTATGGTGTGTTGGGAGCTGCACAGTGTGTTGGGAGCTGTATGGTGTGTTTACAGCTGTATGTTGTATTGGGAGCTGTATGGTGTGTTGGCAGCTGAATGGTGTGTTTGGAGCTGAATGCTGTGTTGGGAGCTGTATGGTGTGTTGGCAGCTGTATGGTGTGTTGGGAGCTGTATGGTGTGTTGGGAGCTGTATAGTGTGTTGGGAGCTGAATGGTGTGGTTGCAGCTGTATGGTGTGTTTGGAGCTGTATGGTTTTTTGGCAGCTGTATGGGGTATTGGGAGCTGTATTGGGTGTTGGGAGCTGAATGGTGTGTTGGGAGCTGTATGGTGTGTTGGGAGCTGTATGGTGTGTTAGGAGCTGTATGGTGTGTTGGGAGCTGTATAGTGTGTTCGGAGCTGTATGGTATGCGCGGAGCTGTATGGTGTGTTGGGAGATGAATGGTGTGTTAGGAGCTGTATAGTGTGTTGAGAGCTGTATGGTGTGTTGGGAGCTGTATGGTGTGTTGGGAGCTGTATGGTGTGTTGGGAGCTGTATGGTGTGTTAGGAGCTGTATGGTGTTTTGGGAACTGTATGTTGTGTTGGGAGCTGTATGGTGTGTTGGGAGCTGTATGGTGTGTTGGGAGCTGAATGGTGTGTTGGGAGCTGTATAGTGTATTGGCAGGTGTATGGTGTGTTGGGAGCTGAATGGTGTGTTGGGAGCTGTATGGTGTATTGGTAGGTGTATGGTGTGTTGGGAGCTGTATGGTGTGTTGGGAGCTGTATGGTGTGTTGAGAGCTGTATGGTATGCGGGGAGCTGTATGGTGTGTTTGGAGCTGAATGGTGTGTTAGGAGCTGTATAGTGTGTTGAGAGCTGTATGGTGTGTTGTGAGCTGTATGGTGTGTTGGGAACTGTATGGTGAGTTGGGAGCTGTTTGGTGTGCTGGGAGCTGCATGGTGTGTTAGGAGCTGTATCGTGTGTTGGGAACTGTATGGCATGTTGGTAGCTCTATGATGTGATGGCAGCTGTATGGTGCGTTGGGAGCTGTATGGTGTGTTAGGAGGTGTACGGTGTGTTGGTAACGGTATTGTGTGTTGGGAACTGTATGGTGTGTTGGGAGCTGTTTGGTGTGCTGGGAGCTGCATGGTGTGTTAGGAGCTGTATGGTGTGTTGGGAACTTTATGGCATGTTGGTAGCTGTATGGTGTGATGGCAGCTGTATGGTGCGTTGGGAGCTGTATGGTGTGTTAGGAGCTGTACGGTGTGTTGGTAACGGTATTGTGTGTTGGAAGCTGTATGGTGTATTGGTAACTGTATGGTGTGTTGGAAGCTGTATGGTGTATTGGTAACTGTATGGTGTGTTGGGAGCTGTATGGTGTGTTGGGAACTGTATGGTATGTTGGTAGCTGTATGGTGTGTTGGTAGCTGTATGGTGTGTTGGGAGCTGTATGGTGCGGTGGAAGCTGTATGGTGTGTAAGGAGCAGTATGGTGTGTTGGGAACTGTATGGTGTGTTGGGAGCTGTATGGTGTATTGGTAGCTGTATGGTGTGTTGGAAGCTGTATGGTGTGTTGGTAGCTGTATGGTGTGTTGGGAGCTGTATGGTGTGTTAGGAGCTGTATGGTGTTTTGGGAACTGTATGGTGTGTTGGGAGCTGTATGGTGTGTTGGGAGCTGTATGGTATGTTGGGAGCTGTATGGTGTGTTAGGAGCTGTACGGTATGTTGGGAACTGAATGGTGTTTTCGGAGCTGTATGCTGTATTGGTAGGTGTATGGTGTGTTGGGAGCTGCATGGTGTGTTGGGAGCTGTATGGTGTGTTGGGACCTGTACGGTGTGTTGGGAGCAGTATGGTGTGTTGGGAGCTGTATGGTGTGTTAGGAGCTCTATGGTGTGTTGGGAGTTGAATGGTGTGTTGGCTGCTGTAAGATGATGGAAGCTGTATGGTGTGTTAGGAGCTGTATGGTGTTTTGGGAACTCTATGGTGTGTTGGGAGCTGTATGCTGTTCAGAGCCGTATGGTGTGTTGGGAGCCGCATGATGTGTTGGGAACTGTCTGTTGTTGGGAGGTGAATGGTGTGCTGGGAGCAGTATGGTGTGTTGGGAGCTGTATGACGTATTGGGAGCTGTATGGTGTGTTCGGGCTGTATGGTGTTTTGGGAGCTGTATGGTGTCTTGAGAGCTGTATGGTATGTTGGGAGCTATATGTTGTGTTGGGAGCTGTATGGTATGTTGGGAGCTGTATGGTGTGTTGGTAGCTGTAAGGTGTGTTTGGACATGTATGGTGTGTTGGGAGCTGTATGGTGTGTTGGGAGCTGTATAATGTGCTGGGAGCTTTATGGTGTGTTGGGAGCTGTATAGTGTGTTGGGAGCTGTATGATGTTTGTGGATCTGTATGGTGTTTGTGGAGCTGTATGGTGTGCTTGGGGAACTGTGAGATGTGTGTGAGGAGCTGTAAGGTGTGTGTTGGAAGCTGTATGGGGAATGTGGGGTCTGTATTGTGTGTTTGGGGAGCTGTGTAGTGTGAGGGGAGTGTATGGTGTGTATAGAGCTGTATTGTTTGTCAGAAAGCGGTATGGTGTGCATGGAGATGTATGGTGTGTTTAGGGAGCTTTATCATGTCCTTTGGGAGCTTTATAATGTGTGGGGGACTGCATGGTGTGGGGAGCTGTATGGTGTATAGAGAGCTGTATGTTTTGTTGGGGCCTCCTTGGTATGTGGGAACCTGTGTGGTGTGTGGTTAGCTGTATGGTGAGTGAAGAGTTGTATGGTGTGTGGCGAGCTCTATAGTGTGTTGAAAGCAGTATGGTGTGTGGGGAGCTGTATGGTGAGTGTGTAGAGCTGTATTGTGTGTGTGTGTATGTGTGTGTGTAGGG
Organism: Cherax quadricarinatus; assembly: GCF_038502225.1. Lineage (NCBI taxonomy): Eukaryota > Metazoa > Arthropoda > Malacostraca > Decapoda > Parastacidae > Cherax > Cherax quadricarinatus. The sequence continues at coordinate 40,535,131 of NC_091317.1, forward strand.
AGCTGTATGGTTTATGTGTGGGGGCAGCTGTATTGTGTGTTTGTGGCTGTATGGTGTGTTGGGAGCTGTATGGTGTGTTGGTAGCTTTATGGTGTGTTTGGAGCTGTATGGTGAGTGTGGGAGGCTGTATGGTGTGTGCGGAGCTGTATGGTGTGTTGGCAGCTGTTTGGTCTGTTGGCAGCTGTATGGTGTGTTAGGGGCTGCATGGTATGTTGGGAGCTGTATGGTGTTTTGGGAGCTGTATGGTGTGTTGGGAGCTGTATGGTGTGTTGGGAGCTGTATGGTGTGTTAGGAGCTGTGTGGTGTGTTGGGAGCTGTATGGTGTGTTGGGAGCTGTATTGTGTGTTCGGAACTTTCTGGAGTGTTGGGAGCTGTATGGTGTTGTTAGCTGAATGGTGTGTAGGGAGCTGTATTGTGTGTATGAAGTTGCATGGCGTATTGGGAGCTGAATGGTGTGTCGTGGGCTGTATGGTGCTTTGGGAGATATATGGTGAGTTGGGAGCTGTATTGTATGTTGGGAGCTGTATGGTGTTTTGGGAGCTGTATGATGTGTTGGGAGCTGTATGGTGTGTTGGGAGCTGTATAATGTATTTTGAGCTTTATGGTGTGTTGGAAGCTGTATAGTGTGTTGGGAGCTGTATGGTGTTTGTGGATCTCTGTGGAGTGCTTGGGGAGCTGTATGTTGCGCTTGGGGAGCTGTATGATATGTGTGAGGAGCTGTAAGGTGTGTATGGTGTCTTGGGAGCTATATGGGGTGTTTGGATCTTTATGGTGTGTTGGGAGCTATATGGTGTGTTGGGAGCTGTTTGGTGTGTTGGGAGCTGTGTAATGTGATGGGAGCTGTATAGTGTGTTGGGAGCTGTATGGTGTGTTTGCAGCTGCATGGTGTGTTGAGAGCTGTATGGTGTGTTGACAGCAGTATGGAGTGTTGGGAGCTGTATGGTGTGTTGGGAGCTGTATAGTGTGTTGGGAGCTGTATGGTGTGTTTGCAGCTGCATGGTGTGTTGAGAGCTGTATGGTGTGTTGACAGCAGTATGGAGTGTTGGGAGCTGTATGGTGTGTTGGGAGCTGTATGGTGTGTTTGGAGCTGTATTGTGTTTAGGGAGCTGTATAGTGCGTTGGGAGCTGTATGGGGAGTTGGGAGTTGAATGGTGTGTTGGGAGCTGTATGGTGTGTGGGGAGCTGTATGGTCTGTTAGGAGCTCTATGGTGTGTTGGGAGCTGTATGGTTTGTGAGGAGCTGTATGGTGGGTTGGTAGCTGTATGGTGTGTTGGCAGCTGTAAGATGTGTTGAGAGCTGTATGGTGTGTTGGCAGCTGTATGGTGTGTTGGCAGCTGTATGGTGTGTTGAGAGCTGTATGGTGTGTTGGCAGCTGTATGGTGTGTTGAGAGCTGTATGGTGTGTTGGCAGCTATATGGTGTCTTGGGAGCTGTATGGTGTGTTGTGAGCTGTATGGTGTGTTAGCAGCTGTATGGTGTGTTGGGAGCTGTCTGGTGTGTTGGCAGCTGTGTGGTGTGTTTGGAGCAGTATGGTGTGTTCGGAGCTGTATGGTGTGTTGGGAGCTGTATGGTTTGTTGAGACCTGCATGGTGTGTTAGCAGCTGTGTGGTGTGTTGGCAGCTGTATGGTGTGTTGGCAGCTGTATGGTGTTTTTGCAGCTGGATGGTGTGTTGGTAGCTGTATGGTGTGTTGGGAGCTGTATGGTGTGTTGAGAGCTGTATGGTGTGTTGGGAGCTATATTGTGTGTGGGGAGCTGTATGGTCTGTGTGGAGAGCTGTATGGTGAGAAGAGTAGCTGTATGTTGTGTTGTGGACTCTATGGTATGTGGGTACCTGTATGGTGTGTGGTTAGCTGTATTGTGTGTGTGCGGAGTTGTGTGGTGTGTGACTAGCTGCATGGTTTGTGTTGGAAGCAGTATGGTGTGTGGGAAGCTGTATGGTGAGTGTGTAGAGCTGTATGGTGTGTGTGTGTGGGGGGGGAGTTGTATGGTTTTTGTGCGGGGGGAGCTGTATGATGTATATGAAGCTATATGGTGTGTGTGGATGAGCTTTATGGTGTGTGGGGGCCTGTATGATGTGTGGGGAGCTGTTTGGCCTGTGGGGAGCTGTATGGTGCGTGTGGAGCTCTATAGTGTTCGTGGGGATCTGTATGGTGAGTGTGGGAGCCTGTATGGTGTGTGCCGAGCTGTATGTTGTGTTGGGAGCTTTTAAGTGTGTGTGTGGCTGTATGGTGTGCGTTGAGAGCTGTATGGTGTGTTTGGATCTGTATGGTGTGTTGGGAGCTGTATGGTGTGTTTTGAGCTGTATGGTATGTTGTGAGCTGTATGGTGTGTTGGCAGCTGTATGGTGTGTTGACAGCTGTATGGTGTGTTGGGAGCTGTATGGTGCGTTGGGAGCTGTATGGTGTGTTGGGAGCTGTATAATATGTTGGGAGCTGTATGGTGTGTTGGCAGCTGTATGGTGTGTTGGCCGCTGTATGGTGTTTCGCGAGCTGTATGGTGTGTTGAGAGCTGTACGGTATGTTGGGAGCTGTATGGTGTGTTGTGAGCTTTGAAGTGTGTTTGTGTGTGGCTGTATGGTGTGTTGACAGCTGTTTCGTGTGTTGGTTGCTGTATGGTGTGTTGAGAGCTGTATGGTGTGTTGGGATCTGTATGGTGTGTTTGGAGCTGTATTATGTGTTGGGAGCTGTAAGGAGTGTTGGGAGCTTTAAAGTGTGTTTATGTGGCTGTATGGTGTGTATAGAGCTGTATGGTGTGTTGGTAGCTGTATGGTGTGTTGAGAGCTGTATGGTGTGTTGGCTGCTGTATGGTGTGTTGGGATCTGTACGGTGTGTTTGGAGCTGTATGGTGTGTTGGGAGTTCTATTGAGTGTTGGTCGCTGTATGGTGTGTTGGTAGCTGTATTTTGTGTTGGGAGCTGTATGGTGTGTTGGGAGCTGTATGGTGTGTGGGGAGCTGTATGGTGTGTTGGTAGCTGTAAGGTGTGGGGAGCTGTATGGTGTGTTGGGAGCTGTATGGTGTGCTGGGAGCTGTATGGTGTGTGGGGTGCTTTATGGTGTGTTGGTAGCTGTATGGTGTGTTTGGAGCTGTATTGTGTGTTGGGAGCTGTATGGTGTGTTGAGAGCTGTATGGTGTGTTGAGAGCTGAATGGTGTGTTAGCTGTATGGTGTGTTAGAAGCTGTATGGTGTGTGAGGAGCTGTATGGTGTGTTGAGAGCTGTATGGTGTGTTGGGAGCTGTATGGTGTGTTGGGAGCTGTATAATGTGTTGGGAGCTGTATTGTGTGTGCGGAGCTGTATGGTGTATGTGGGGTTTGCATTGTGTGTGTGGGGAGCTGTGTAGTGTGTGGGGAGTGTATGGTGTGTAGTGGGCTGTATGATTTGTGAGAAAGCGGTATGGTGTGCGCGGAGCTATGTGGTGTGTGGGGAGCTGTAAGGTGTGTGTGGGGAGCTGTATAGTGTGTGGGGGGAGCTGTATTATGTGTGGGGGACTGTATGGTATGTAGAGTAGCTGTATGTTGTGTTGTGGACTCTGGTATGTGTGGACCTGTATGGTGTGTGGTTAGCTGTATGGTGTGTGTGCTGAGTTGTATGGTGTTTGACGAGCTGTATGGTTTGTGGTGGAAGCAGTATGGTGTGTCGGGAGCTGTATGGTGAGTGTGTAGAGCTGTATGGTGTGTGTGTGTGTGGGGAGCTGTATGGTTTGTGTGTGGGGGAGAGCTGTATGATATATATGAAGCTATGTGGTGTGTGTGGATGATCTTTATGGTGTGTGGGGGCCTGTGTGATATGTGGAGAGCTGTTTGGCCTTTGGGAAGCTGTATGGCGCGTGTGGAGCTCTATGGTGTGCGTGGGGATCTGTATGGTGAGTGTGGGAGCCTGTATGGTGTGTGCGGAGCTGTGTGTTGTGTTGGGAGCTTTTAAGTGTGTGTGTGGCTGTATGGTGTGTGTTGAAAGCTGTATGGTGTGTTGGGAGCTGTATGGTGTGTTTGGAGCTGTATGGTGTGTTGGGAGCTGTATGGTGTGTTGGGAGCTGTATGTTATGTTGACAGCTCTATGGTGTGTTGGGAGCTGTATGGTGTTTTGGGAGCTGTATGGTGTGTTGGGAGCTGCATGATATTTTGGGAGCTGTATGGTGTGTTGGGAGCTGTATGGTGTGTTGGCAGCTGTATGGTGTGTTGGGAGCTGTATGGTGTGTTGAGAGCTGTATCGTGTGTTGGTAGCTGTATGGTGTGTTGGGAGCTGTATGGTGTGCTGAGAGCTGTATCGTGTGTTGGTAGCTGTATGGTGTGTTGGCAGCTGTATGGTGTTTTGGGAGCTGTATGATGTGTTGGGGGCTTTATGGTATGTTGGGAGCTGTATGGTGCGTTGGGAGCTTCAAAATGTGTGTGTGTGGCTGTATGGTGTGTTGAGAGCTGTGTGGTATGTTTGTAGCTGTATGGTGTGTTGGGAGCTGTGTGGTGTGTTGGGAGCTGTATGGTGTGTTGGGAGCTGTATGGTGTGTTGGGAGCTGTATGGTGTGTTGGGAGCTGTATGGTGTGTTGGGAGCTGTATGGTGTGTTGGGAGCTGTGTGGTGTGTTGGGAGCTGTATGGTGTGTTGGGAGCTGTATGGTGTGTTGGTAGCTGTATGGTGTGTTGGGAGCTGTATGGTGTATTGGTAGCTGTATGGTGTGTTGGGAGCTGTGTGGTGTGTTGGGAGCTGTATGGTGTGTTGGGAGCTGTATGGTGTGTTGGGAGCTGTATGGTGTGTTGGGAGCTGTATGGTGTGTTGGGAGCTGTATGGTGTGTTGGTAGCTGTATGGTGTGTTGGGAGCTGTATGGTGTGTTGGGAGCTGTATGGTGTGTTGGGAGCTGTATGGTGTGTTGGGAGCTGTATGGTGTGTTGGTAGCTGTATGGTGTGTTGGGAGCTGTATGGTGTGTTGGGAGCTGTGTGGTGTGTTGGGAGCTGTATGGTGTGTTGGGAGCTGTATGGTGTGTTGGTAGCTGTATGGTGTGTTGGGAGCTGTATGGTGTATTGGTAGCTGTATGGTGTGTTGGGAGCTGTGTGGTGTGTTGGGAGCTGTATGGTGTGTTGAGAGCTGTATGGTGTGTTGGGAGCTGTATGGTGTGTTGGGAGCTGTATGGTGTGTTGGGAGCTGTATGGTGTGTTGGTAGCTGTATGGTGTGTTGGGAGCTGTATGGTGTGTTGGGAGCTGTATGGTGTGTTGGGAGCTGTATGGTGTGTTGGGAGCTGTATGGTGTGTTGGTAGCTGTATGGTGTGTTGGGAGCTGTATGGTGTGTTGGGAGCTGTATGGTGTGTTGGGAGCTGTATGGTGTGTTGGGAGCTGTATGGTGTGTTGGGAGCTGTATGGTGTGTTGGGAGCTGTATGGTGTGTTGGGAGCTGTATGGTGTGTTGGGAGCTGTATGGTGTGTTGGGAGCTGTATGGTGTGTTGGGAGCTGTATGGTGTGTTGGGAGCTGTATGGTGTGTTGGCAGCTGTATGGTGTGTTGGGAGCTGTATGGTGTGTTGAGAGCTGTATCGTGTGTTGGTAGCTGTATGGTGTGTTGGGAGCTGTATGGTGTGCTGAGAGCTGTATCGTGTGTTGGTAGCTGTATGGTGTGTTGGCAGCTGTATGGTGTTTTGGGAGCTGTATGATGTGTTGGGGGCTTTATGGTATGTTGGGAGCTGTATGGTGCGTTGGGAGCTTCAAAATGTGTGTGTGTGGCTGTATGGTGTGTTGAGAGCTGTGTGGTATGTTTGTAGCTGTATGGTGTGTTGGGAGCTGTGTGGTGTGTTGGGAGCTGTATGGTGTGTTGGGAGCTGTATGGTGTGTTGGGAGCTGTATGGTGTGTTGGGAGCTGTATGGTGTGTTGGGAGCTGTATGGTGTGTTGGGAGCTGTGTGGTGTGTTGGGAGCTGTATGGTGTGTTGGGAGCTGTATGGTGTGTTGGTAGCTGTATGGTGTGTTGGGAGCTGTATGGTGTATTGGTAGCTGTATGGTGTGTTGGGAGCTGTGTGGTGTGTTGGGAGCTGTATGGTGTGTTGGGAGCTGTATGGTGTGTTGGGAGCTGTATGGTGTGTTGGGAGCTGTATGGTGTGTTGGGAGCTGTATGGTGTGTTGGTAGCTGTATGGTGTGTTGGGAGCTGTATGGTGTGTTGGGAGCTGTATGGTGTGTTGGGAGCTGTATGGTGTGTTGGGAGCTGTATGGTGTGTTGGTAGCTGTATGGTGTGTTGGGAGCTGTATGGTGTGTTGGGAGCTGTGTGGTGTGTTGGGAGCTGTATGGTGTGTTGGGAGCTGTATGGTGTGTTGGTAGCTGTATGGTGTGTTGGGAGCTGTATGGTGTATTGGTAGCTGTATGGTGTGTTGGGAGCTGTGTGGTGTGTTGGGAGCTGTATGGTGTGTTGGGAGCTGTATGGTGTGTTGGGAGCTGTATGGTGTGTTGGGAGCTGTATGGTGTGTTGGGAGCTGTATGGTGTGTTGGTAGCTGTATGGTGTGTTGGGAGCTGTATGGTGTGTTGGGAGCTGTATGGTGTGTTGGGAGCTGTATGGTGTGTTGGGAGCTGTATGGTGTGTTGGTAGCTGTATGGTGTGTTGAGCTGTATGGTGTGTTGGGAGCTGTATGGTGTGTTGGGAGCTGTATGGTGTGTTGGGAGCTGTATGGTGTGTTGGGAGCTGTATGGTGTGTTGGGAGCTGTATGGTGTGTTGGGAGCTGTATGGTGTGTTGGGAGCTGTATGGTGTGTTGGGAGCTGTATGGTGTGTTGGGAGCTGTATGGTGTGTTGGGAGCTGTATGGTGTGTTGGGAGCTGTATGGTGTGTTGGGAGCTGTATGGTATGTTGGGAGCTGTATGGTGTGTTGGGAGCTGTATGGTGTGTTGGGAGCTGTATGGTGTGTTGGGAGCTGTATGGTGTGTTGGGAGCTGTATGCTGTGTTGGGAGCTGTATGGTGTGTTGGGAGCTGTATGGTGTGTTGGGAGCTGTATGGTGTGTTGGGAGCTGTATGGTGTGTTGGGAGCTGTATGGTGTGTTGGGAGCTGTATGGTGTGTTGGGAGCTGTATGGTGTGTTGGGAGCTGTATGGTGTGTTGGGAGCTGTATGGTGTGTTGGTAGCTGTATGGTGTGTTGGTAGCTGTATGGTGTGTTGGGAGCTGTATGGTGTGTTGGGAGCTGTATGGTGTGTTGGGAGCTGTATGGCGTACTGGGAGCTGTATGGTGTGTTGGGAGTTGGGAGGTTTATTAATCTCCCTCCAAAACTTTTTTTATTATCAGCAAAATTTGTTGACAATATCTCACACTCTTCTTTTCCTCTCCTTTTACGTTCCTTCACCACTCTCTTAACCTCTCCTTTTCTCTATATACATATTCTTCCCTCCTTTTATCACTTCTACTTCTAAAAGCATCTCATATGCTATGAATTTCTCTCTTACTACTATTTTTACCTCATCATTCCAGCAATCGGCCCTCTTCCTCCCCTCACCCACCCTAATATATCCAAAAACTTCTTCTGAACACTTACACTGCATTAATAAATCTTTCACATACCTCTTCAACTTCATTTCTTATACTTTCACTAGCCCATATTTCTGCTAATAGTTACTTATATCTTACCCTAACTGCCTCCTCGTCTAGTTTATGAACCTTCCGGTCTCTCTTACATTTTGATACCATTATCCTTGTATCCTCTCCAACTTTTACTCTCACTGTAGCAACAACTAAAAAAATAATCTGATATCTCCATTGCCCCTCTATAAATAAGCTCATCCTGAAGCCAACCCTTTATTCACCAATACATTGTCCAATAAGCTGTCATTATGCCCTTCATCATATCTCGTATACTTATTTATCAACTTTTTTTTTTTACAAAGTTCAATCAAAGGCTCCCCATTATCATTTACCCCTGACACCCCAGACTTACCTACTACACTCTTTATAACCGTGTCTCTACTTCACCATTCATGTCCCCTACCACATTACTCTCTCACTGGGTTTCAAAACTTCCAAAACACTCGCTGAACATGTCCCAAAATCTCTCTTTCTCTTCTACACTCCTCTCTTCTCCTGGTGCATACACACTTATTATAACCTACTTTTCACATCAGACCCTTATTTTAATCCACACAATCTTTGAATTTATACATTTACATTCCCTCCTCTCCTGCCATAACTGATATTTCAACATTATTGCTACCCTTTTCTCAACACTAACTCTCTCGCATACTCCTTACCTAATCCCATTTATTTCTACCGACTGAAACTCCCCTACGATCTTCAGCTTTGTTTCGCTTGGAGCCAGGACATCAAACTTCTTTTCATTCATAACACTGGCAATCATCTCTTTCTTATCATCTGCACTACATCCACGCACATTCATACATCCCAACTTTATAAAGTTTTCTTCTTATTTTTAGTAATTCATACAAGAGAAGGGGTTATTAGCTCATTTCTCCCGTGATTTTAGTCACCTCTTACGACATTCGTGGCTTATGGAGGAAGGATTCATTTCCACTTCCTTTGTATTTAAACCATCGTCAGCCATGGCAACGATATTCACTGAACTTTTTAGGAAGTAGCTGCCTTAAAGTCTTGAAAATGCTACAACTCATATTATCCTCCTACTGGACTTCAGCCTTCCAAATATTTAATCGGTTAGGCAACATGTAAATACGTTAGTTGAACAGATACACTGTTGAGGACTGTATAAAATTTCTTCTAAATTAACGTGTAGCAGAGCATATTAGAAGTGAAAATATAGACTTAATTTTCACGGCCAGTGAGGAACTAATAAAAGATATGAAAACATCAAATACAATATAACCCCGATCACAACCTCCCTGAAGTACCAGGCAAGCATAAATAAAAGTGCAAAGTACCAAATAATAGCTAATGTGAAAGGATATTCAGTAAATTCAGCTTCATCCACTGAAGATACGATCGCATCCAAATATATAAAGAACTATCAGACATTTCCTTGGAAATGATCGTGAGCATCCGTAAGTCACGATGGTACGTGGAAGACTGAATGCAGAAGCTCACAACAAGCGATTAGTATCAATATTCGTGGTCCATGACTGCTCAGTTTGCTGCAAGAAAATGTTAGAAATATTGTCCGAAAGAGTGTAGAAGTTTTCAAGAGGAAATTGAATCACTACCTCTGCCAAGTGCCATCTCAATCAGGTTGTGTGGGGACCAGGAGAGCTATCAACATTAACAGCCTGGTTGAACAGACAATAAACAGAAAAGCCTGGTCCTAAGCCAGCGTAAAGAAACTCTCGAAATAGGTCACAGGTTTATTACACGTGCTTGTTCACACATACACACACACACACACACACACATGGGGGTCCCGAAACACTGAGAGCCAAGATGATGAATGCGGTGCTTGCAAATCTCATGCACCAACATGTTGGGGACACTACCAGAGAGAGAGGGGAGAATGAACCAGCAAGACTGGACCTTGTGTTCACACTGAGGAGCTCAGACATTGAGCACATCACATATGAAAGGCCCCTTGGAGCTAGTGACCACGGAGTTATGAATTGAATACATCTTGGAGCTAAGAGTGGAGAGAGAGTAACAGGAGTAGAAAGGGAAAAACCAAACTATAAAAAGAAGGACTACACAGGAATGAGAACCTTCCTGCAGGAGGTTCAGTGGGAACAGGAGTTGGTAGGAAAATCAGTAAACGGAATGATGGACTTCGTAACAACAAAATGCAAGGAGGCAGAGGAAAGATTTGTTCCCAAGGGTAACAGAAAAAATGGGAAGGACAGAACGAGCCCTTGGTTTACCCGAAGGTGTAGGGAGGCAAAATCTAAGTGCTCTAGAGAATGGGAAAAGTACAAAAGGCAAAGGACTCAGGAAAATAAAGAGATTAGTCGACGAGCCTTAAAGGAGTATGCACAGATAAGGAGGGAGGTGCAGCGGCAGTATGAAAACGACATAGCATCGAAAGTCAAGTCTGACCCGAAACTGCTTAACAGCCACATCAGGAGGACGACAACAGTCAAAGACCAGGTAATCAGCCTGAGGAAAGAAGGTGGGGAGCTCACAAGAAACGACCAAGAAATATGTGAGGAGCTCAACATGAGATTTCAGGCTGAAGGGACACTGGGAAGACAAAACTGTGGGGTACATCAACAAGGGATATGCCAACAAGTGTTGGATGAATTACGCACAACTAAGGAGGAGGTGGAGAAGCTCCTAAGTGACCTTGATACCTCAAAGACGGTGGGTCCTTAGAGAGGGAGCAGAGACACTACGTGTGCCACTAACCAAAATCTTCAACACTTCCCTTAAAACTGGGCAACTACCTGAAGTATGGAAGAAGACAAATGTAGTTCCCATCTTTAAGAAAGGAGACAAATGAAGCACTAAATTATAGACCAGTGTCACTGAAGTGTATAGTATGCAAAGTCATGGAGAAAATTATCAGGAGGAGAGTGGTGGAGCACCTGGCACGGAACAAGATTATAAACAACAGCCAACAAAGATTCATGGAAGGCTAATCCTGTGTCACAAACCTACTAGAGCTTTATGACAAGGTAACTGAAGTAAGAAATGAGGAGGGGTGGGTTGATTGTATTTTCTTGGACTGCAAGAAGGCCTTCGACACAGTTCCTCACAAGAGATTAGTACAGAAGCTAGAGGAACAGGCACATATAACAGGAAGGGCACTGCAATGGATAAGAGAATACTTAACTGGGAGGCAACAGTGAGTCATGGTCCGTGATGAGGTATCACAGTGGTCGCCAGTGATGAGCGTGGTCCCACAGGGGTAAGTCCTGGGACCAGTGCTAATCTAGGTACATGTGAACATGACGGAAGGGATAGACTCAGAAGTGTCCCTGTTTGCAGATGATGTGAAGTTAATGAGGAGAATTAAATCAGATGCAGACCAGACAGGTCTACAAAGAGACCTGGAGGTTACCTGGAGGTTATTCCGGGGATCAACGCCCCCGCGGCCCGGTCCATGACCAGGCCTCCCGATGGATCAGGGCCTGATCAACTAGGCTGGCCCTGATCCATCGGGAGGCCTGGTCATGGACCGGGCCGCGGGGGCGTTGATCCCCGGAATAACCTCCAGGTAACCTCCAGGTCTCTTTGTAGACCTGTCTGGTCTGCATCTGATTTAATTCTCCTCATTAACTTCACATCATCTGCAAACAGGCTGGATGCGTGGTCCAGCAACTGGCTCCTAGAAATTAACCCAGCCAAATGCAAAGTCATGAAGATCGTAGAAGGGCAAAGAAGACTGCAGGCAGAGTATAGGCTAGGAAGCCAAAGGCTGCAAACCTCACTCACGGAGAAAGACCTAGGAGTGAGTATAATACCGAGTACATCGCCAGAAGCACACATTAACCAGATAACTGCTGCGGCATATGGGTGCTTGGCTAACCTGAGAATAGTGTTCCGTTACCGCAGTAAGGAATCGTTCAAGACTTTATACACTGTGTACGTCAGACCCATACTGGAGTACGCAGCACCAGTTTTAACCCACACCTGGTCAAACACGTCAAGAAATTAGAGAAAGAGCAAAGGTTTTCAACAAGGCTGGTTCCAGAGCTATGGGGAATGTCCTATGAAGAAAGGATAAGGGAAATCGGTCTGACGACACTGGAGGACAGGGGGGTCAGGGGAGACATGATAACGACATACAAAATACTGTGTGGAATAGACAAGGTGGACAGAGACAGGATGTTCCAGAGATGGGACACAGAAACAAGGGGTCACAATTGGAAGCCGAAGACTCTGATAAGTCAAAGGGATGTTAGGAAGTATTTCTTCAGCCACAGAGTTGTTAGGAAGTGAAATAGTCTGGCAAGCGATGTAGTGGATCCAGGAACTATACATAGTTTTAAGATAAGGTATGATAAAGCTCATGGAGCAGGGAGAGGGAGGACCCAGTAGTGGTCAGTGAAGAGGCAGAGCCAGGAACTGAGTCTCGACCCCTGCAACCACAATTAGGTGAGTACACACAAGCACACACACACACACACACACACACACACACACACATACACACACACACACACCGCGTGTGCGAGTCACGCCTTCCGTGCTCCGCAAATGTGAGTGTTTCTGAGGGATACCCAAGTGTACTGCAAGTACACTTGGGTATCCCTCAGAAACACTCACATGTAAGGATAAGGTGTAAGGATAGTGAACAATCCTTGATGTGATTTACAATTTGCCTGAGCCATATAAGTGTGGGGAGATCCAAAGTTTTACGTGATCTAGAAAGTTATACTTGGTGGCTGGCACATTCAGAGTGGGTAGGCCTAGTGTGCTCCATGCGGCTTTACTACGTGCCACCCAAGAAAGATAATAAAGTGAGACAAATGTGTGACCAGTGAAATAAATATAGTGAATAGGGTACATTATATATTGAGAAGAAACGGAGGTGGATCTACTCCAGGACATCACATCGAGCTGGACAATCTACAGGCTGCTATAGGCAGCTACAGGCTGTTCACAAGTGTTCACCTATGCATGGTTGTTGGGTGTGGGTTTTGGTTTCCAATTAACCACACACACGTTAACAACCACACATTCTCACACAGACTCACACACATTCTCTCCCCTCTCACCCCATCACTAATCCCCACTCCTTCCCCTGATCCACCCCTCTCTCTCACCCTCCTTCTCCCCCACCTCTCCCTCTTTCCCCCTCTCCATCTCCCATTCTCCCCCTTTGCTTCTCCCTCCTCCTCACTCCCCATATTCCCCTCTCATTCCCCCTCCCCACCCCTCTCACATTTAGCCACTGTCTACAGGTTCCTCCTCTACCTCCCTCCCCCACACTCGGAGAAACACACCACAAAATGAACACACAGAATTACATAAGTTTTTCATTCAGTGACAACCAAAAAAAAAAAATCGGTTGCCAGAGGGCAGGAAGGAAAACCAAGGGACTGGAGGATGAATTTGCAAAGGAAGATTGGGCAGCAGAGCTCATGAAAAAGGAACTTGAATGGGGAAAGAAGCTAGAAGAACTTAGCATGAGAATGGAAGAGAGGTTAGATGCGGAAAGAAAGAAGTGGGAGATGCAAGTCACAGCAGCAGAGGCTAGGATACAGAGATTAGAAGAGAAACTGAAAAATCTGAAACAGCCTAAAGAACTAAAGAACAATTTGGGAATAACATCAGAGACTGTTACCTCAGTCACAAACAAGTGGACTGTAGTGAACGAAGAAGTGAAACTGCATGCAGAAACCCTATCAGACCATTGTGGAGCCCGAGGAAAAGAGAGAAACACATCAGGAGCAATCGAAAGGACTGTAGAAAATAAAAGAACTAAGCTATATGTGGAGGCCCTAAGAGATCACAGCAGAGCCCAGGGAAAGATGAAAAGGGAAAATGACAGGCCACTGAGCCCAAGGACAATAGATTTGTTTATTTATTTATGTCATTGCAAATAATACATTGAGACTATGTATTTATAATAATGGGTTGCAATGCAAAGAGAGCCTCTATTATGCCTGGCATTATGGGCCAACTTAACATTATTGGCTTACAGTCTACTTAACACTAAGAATTACATCATAGTTGCACAGTAGAATATTAATTATATCATAGTTGTACAGTAGATTATTAATTATAACTGAATCTAATTTATATAAGACAAAAGATATATTCATATATTAAAAACTGCTTTTTGTGAAAAAATTATTCAATTATATTCCTGTCGACAATGGATAAAAGGTTCAAAATAATTGTTGAAATTCTGATATGGGAATACATATTGAATGTGTTAGTACTGAGTATTTAGCATTTAGTCTAGGATGATTAAGTGACTTTTGAGAAGAGTCTTAAATGGATTTTCAGACCGGGTTACTTTAGTATCTTCTGGTAATGAATTCCATATTTTGGGGCCCTTTATGTGCATAGAGTTTTTACACAGTGTGATATGGACACGAGGTACATCAAAAAGAGATCTGTGGCTCGACTCAAGAAATCGTAATGACACGATTGCAAACAAACCATACCCCCGGCCGGGATTGAATCCGCGGTCATGGAGTCTTATTGTGGCTAGCTGGTCTAGTGGCTAACGCGAGGGGCTGGAGTTTTGAGACTCTATGACCGCGGGTTCAATCCCGGCCGGGGGTATGGTTTAAGAGATCTGTGTCTTGTGTTATGGTCATGTTTCCTGTTAAGGTTGGTGAGGAGAAGTTTGAGTGGAGGGTTTATATTTGTGTGTATTGTTCTGTGTATGTAGTAGGCACATGAATAAGTATGGATGTTCTTAATGGTGAGCAGATTTAGACTTGAAAATTGATGGAGTATGCTGGCGGGAGTGGGAATTTATTATCATTCTGACTACTGCCTTTTGCTGGGTCATTAGAGGTCTTAAGTGATTTAATGTTGTTAATCTCCATGCACAAATTCCATATGTGAGATAAGGGTACATGAGTGAATGGTACAGTGCCAGGAGAGCTGATTGTGGAACATAGTATCGTATCTTTGATAGTATGCCTACAGTCTTAGAGATTTTCTTGGTTATTTGTTGTATATGTGTCTGGAACTTAAGGCTACTGTCAAGGTGGATACCTAGGAATTTTCCCTCTGCAAGTCTTGTGACTGATGATCCATTTAGCGTTATGTTAAGTGGAACATTTGCAGCTTTGTTTCCAAACTGAATGAAATAGGTTTTGTCAGTATTCAGGGTAAGTTTATTAGTCATCATCCAGGCAGATATTTTCTGCAATTCGGCATTAACAGTGTTGGCGAGTATGACTGGGTTTGGGTGGGAGAAGACGTATGTAGTGTCATCTGCAAATAATATGGGTTTGAGTAGCTGTGATGCATTCGGTAGATCACTGATGTAGATGAGAAAGAAGAGTGGTCCAAGGACACTTCCTTGTGGGACTCCTACTGTGACTGGTTGGGTGGAAGAGTTTGCACCATTTGCATATACATATTGAATTCTACTACTAGGCTATAACTTTAGGCAGTTGAGGGAGTGGCCTCTGATACCATAGTGCTTTAACTTAGAGTACAGCAGTTGATGGTCGACTGTTTCGAAAGCTTTGCGTAAATCAATGAAAATGCCCAGTGGGACTTCTTTCTTTTCGAGTGCGGTATATGTTAGTTCTAGCATGTGTATGATAGCATCATTTGTGCTTTTATTATTCCTGAATCCAAACTGACAAGGGTTTAATATGTTTTGTGAGACGAGGTAGGAATAGATCCGTCTATGAATTAATTTTTCAAAGATTTTAGAGAGCAGTGGTAAGTTAAATATTGGTCTATAGTTAATCAAGTCAGCTTGGTCACCGCCTTTATGGGTCGGAGTGACCCTCGCTATTTTGAGGATTGTTGGGAAGGTAGATGATTCAATGGATTTGTTAAGGAGTGTTGCAATAATTGGTGACAATACTTGAGAAGCTTTTTTGTACATAAAAGCAAGCAAGTTGTTTATGTCTCCTGCCTTGTTTTTAAGGGTGTTGATGATGAGCGAGACTTCTAGTGGGTTGGTTGGAGCTAGGAATACTGTATTTGGGTAGGTACCTATGAGGTAGTCTGATGGACGGGTGACTGAGCTTCGTATTTTGTTCGCTAGATTTTTTCCTATGGTGGAGAAGAAAACATTGAGTCTGTTTGCTGTTTCAGTTGGTGTGAGTTGGGGTTTGTCTGATTTTGTCAGTTTGATTGTTTTGTTTTTGGATAACTTTTTAGTCCCAAGAATTTCAGATAGAGTTTTCCAGATCTTTTTCACATCACCTTTGATGTTATGTAATCTATTTTCATAATTCAATTTTTTAGATCTTCTTATCAGGCTGGTAAGAGCTGACGAGAAACGTTTAGACTGTTCTCTAGTTATTTGACCCATTCTATACTGTTTTTCACATTTGTGCTTTGTGTTAATGGATTTGAGAATGCCGGGTGTTAGCCAGGGACTATTCAGTCTCTTTGCTGTGATCTATTTAGTTTTTTTTTTTGGGGGGGGGCAATGTTTGTTGTAGAGGCAATAGGCTTTTTTCAGAAAATTATTTATACATTCATTCATATCTGTATATGTTTCGAGCTGAAGAAAGGAAAGCTGCAATGGAGGAAACTAAACCAAATCAGGGGATACATAGGGATATGCAGTGGGAGAATGAAAGGGAGAGGTCAGTATTTGTTTGTGGGCTCCAGGAAGTTGAAGGGGAAACTTACAAAGCAAGAAGACAAGAAGAGAAAAATGCGATCGAAAGCATCATAAAGGCAATAGGAGAAGATAACATGAGCCAGTTGGTAAATTTTTGGAGAATAGGGGGGTTTGCAAGAAGGAGACCCCGGCCAGTGAAAGTGACTTTCAAGACAGAATCAACTCGGAACAGGATCCTGCGGGAGAAAGCAAGACTAAGGTTAGACATGCCGGCATACCAGAAGGTGTATCTCGACCATGACAGAACACAAGAGGAAAGGCAGAAACTGAGAGATATGGTACAAAGATGATAGGAGGAAAGAGAGATGAGGATGGACATGGTCAGGAGAACCCAGAATCAGGAGGAAGATCGAATACAGCCTCCCTCACAACCACCTACAGAAGCCCCCCAACCAGGACAACCTCAATACAACCAAACATTCTAACCCAAAGCACACATGCCATATCCAATGCCCCCACCCAACTCATTACAAACTCCACCACCACAGCAACCACCCATAGTTCCTTATCAGGTCTCCCACTTCCCCAACCCCAACGTATCCCCCAAACCACAAATGCAGATGGGATAACAAAGTGTGAGGAGTGGCATGAAAGAATGAAGGAGACATCTCCAGACATAATAGCATTCACAGAAACAAAGCTCACGCGGATGATAACAGATTCAATCTTTCCACCTGGATATGAAATCCTCAGGAAAGATAGAGGGAACAGAGGAAGTATTTTTTCAGCCATGCAGTTGTCAGGAAGTAAAACAATGTGGAGGGTAGTGTAGTGGAGGCAGGATCCGTACATAGTTGTAAGAAGAGATACGATAAAGGAGGGGGAGAGTGGGCATAGTAGCGACCAGCGAAGAGGCAGGGCCAGTTATGGTTCGATTCATGCAACCACAAATAGGTAAGGACACACACACACACACACACACTTAGTCATATGCACACACACACACACACACACACACACACACACACACACACCAAGAGCTATGACTCGACCCTTGTTACCACAACTAGGTGAGTACACATACACACACACACACACACACACACACACACACACACACACACACACACACACACACACACACACACACACACACACACACACACACACACACACATACACACAGTGGTGGAGTACCAAGAACAGAACAAGCTTATAAAGGACAACTAGCACTGATTCAGGGAAGGAAAATCCTGTGTCACGACCCTACTGGAGTTTTATGACAAGGTAACGGAAGTGGGCCCACGAGAGAGATGGGTGAGTTGACTGCCTTTCCTTGAACTGCAAGAAGGCCTTCGACACAGTTCCTCGGAAAAGATTATAGCAAAAGCTGGAGGACCAGGCATGTATAACAGGATGGGCACTGCACTGGATCAGGGAACACCTGACAGGGAGGCAACGAAGAATCATGGTACGTGACGAGATGTCAGAGTGGGCGCCTGTGACAAGCGGGGCTCCACAGGGGTCAGTCCTAGGACCAGTGCTGTTTTTGGTGTATGTGAATAACATGACGGAGAGGATAGACTTGGAAGTGTCAATGTTTGCAGATGATGTGAACTTAATGAGGAGAATTAAATAGGATGAGGATCAGACAGGACTACAAAGAGACCTAGACAGGCTGCAAGCCTGGTCCAGCAATTGGCTTCTTGAATTTAACCCTGCTAAATGTAGATCAGAGAAGGGCAAAGTAGACCGCAGACAAAGTACAGGCTAGGTGGCCAAAAACTGCAAACCTCTCTCATAGAAAAGGATCTTGGGGTGAGTATAATACCGAGCACATCTCCTGAGGCGCACATCAACCAGATAACTGCTGTAGCAAATGGGTGTCTGGCAAACCTGTGAATAGCGTTCCGATACCTCAGTAACGAATCTTTCAAAACTCTGTACACCATGTACGTCAGGCCCATACTGAAGTATGCAGCACCAGTTTGAAACCCACACCTGGTCAAGCACGTCAAGAAATTAGAGAAAGTGCAAAGGTTTGCAACAAGGCTAGTTCCAGAGCTAAGGGGAATGTCCTATGAAGAAAGGAAAGGAAATCGGCCTAACGACACTGGAGGACAGGAGGGTTAGGGGAGATATGTTAATGACATACAAAATACGGCGAGGAATTAACAAGGTGGACAGAGACAGAATGTTCCAGAGATGGGACACAGAAACAAGGGTTCACAATTGGAAGTTGAGGACTCAAAAGAGTCAAAGAGATGTTAGGAAGTATTTCTTCAGCCATAGAGTTGTCAGGAATTGGAATTGTCTGGCATTTGACACAGTGGAGGCAAGATCCAAACATGGTTTTAAGACGAGGTATGATGAAGGTAATGGAGCAGGGAGAGAGAGGATCCAGGAGCGATCAGTGAAGATGAAGGGCCAGGAGCTGAGTCTCGACCCTTGCAACCACAATTAGGTGAGTACAATTAGGTAAATACACGAGAAACAGCAAAAGCACTGTCTGAAGCACTAGTTAAGATCAACAAGACAACGGACACGGGACAGTGGCCGGAGATCTGTAAGACAGTGAATGTGGCCTCTGTGTTTAAGAAAGGAGGGAGACAGGAAGCGTTCAACTGCATAATGATAATAATTCGTGTTAAGAGCTAAACCAATGAGAATCATTCAGCCCAAGATGTGGTGGAGGCTTGATCCTACGTCTGCTGAGCTCCAGACTTACGCGCCTCCTATTTGTACTCGGACGTTCAACAAGTTTCACTGACTTGTGTAACATTCAATGAAACATAGATAATTTGGAGTAGTAGAGCACTTGGAGGAAAGTAGTGTAATGAAAATAATAACCAGCACGGGTTCAGTTATGGCTAATCCTGTCGTACGAACAAGGGAGAGAGAGAGAGAGAGAGAGAGAGAGAGAGAGAGAGAGAGAGAGAGAGAGAGAGAGAGGTAGAGAAGGGTCACCTGCGTTTCCTTGAACTGCTAGAAGACATTTGATTATGCATCCCACAAGAGACTGGAGCAAGAACCTGACGTGCTGGCAGGAATAACAGAGGATATACTCTGGTGGATCAAAGATAACCTCAGGGAAAGGAAGCGAAGAGTGATTGTCTAAAAAAGAATTGTCAGAATAGAAAAGAATAACAAGTGGGGTTCCACAAGGATCGATATTAGGGCCATTACTGTTTTTGGTTTATGTGAATATGTAGTAAAATGGGAGTGAGTTAGATATATACCTGTTTGGGATGTAAATTTAGTGAGAATAAAAAAAATGAATGAAAATAAGGAAAGTCTTCAAACCGAACTTAACAAATTACACGACTGATCCGAAAAGTGGTTGCTTGAATTGAACCTCAGCAAATGTAAGGTTATGAAAATTAGGGAATAAACCAAAACACCAGACACGAATTTTGCCTCGGGAGGTTGCATACCTAAGAGAAAGGCCTACGGGGTAAGTATATTGCTTAGCATATTGCCAAACTCGTATCAACATTTGCAGTCATTGCTCGTTTGGCAAATCTAAGAGTAGCCGTCAGAAGCCTCAACGAAAACACATTTCGGTCCCTTTATACAACATATTTCAGGCCCATATTGGAGTATGCAGCACCTGCATGGAATCAACACCTGAAAAATGTTAAGCACTGGAGAAGTGAGGGGGACGCAACGAAGTCAGTTCCTCAGGTACGGCGTATGAACTACGAGGAGAGGCTAACGACATTGGAGGACAGAAGAACCAGAAGAGACATAACATTAAAAAAAATAGGGTAGAAAGGGATAGGATGTTTAGAAGAGAGAAACACATGCTCGGAGACACAGCTGGATTAGACAGATATGAGGTACAAGGATGTCAGGTTCTTTAATCTCAGGGTAGTCTGGAGGTGGAATATCCTCGACGGTGGAAGAGGCCTACATACGTAGTTTTAAGAGATGGTACGATAGAACCCAAGAGGCTGGGGGTACAGGGGTCTGGAGCTTGCACTACCCCATGCAACCACATAATTGAGTACATATAGAAGAATGTACACACATGGGACCACAAATACGTACTTTTGGGTCATGAAAATTCACACTCACAGTAAACATAAGCGCACATAGGGAAGCCACACAAATATACACACCAGTTTCACATAAACACATACAAACACCAGAGTCACACAAACACTCGTCTTGGCACCACTCTCACGATTTACCCATACTTTAGCATATGATATACCTGCCTCCATACTACACCATGTATTCTCAGACTTGATCAATAAGATAATCGCTACTTCGTCAAAGCTTATAATTTACTCGAGCAGCAAAGACACAGAACAAACTTTTGAAGGGCAACATGCCATATATAAGATTTTTCAACGACTGTCTGTTCTCCACTAGTGTCGCCAAGAACGACAATTTGCTTCCTTGAAATTACTTGGCAAGCGCATGTATCCAGCGCTGAAAACTCTGAGGCAAGTCCATCAAGAACGAGTCCTTGATGAGATGCTGTACTTAAGTGTCTCATTCTCTGTGTCCACGCAATTAAGTTACTCACTAATGTTTATTACATTTGAGAGACATCTCGAGAAGTTACTTCTTTTGACTGTCACCAGTTACGTCGGTACCTAAACTTAGTTTCCAGCTGAATCAGTAGTTGTTAGTACTAACCATAAGATTATAAGTTATATACATGTATATACTCTTTATGTATAAACTGATATGTTAGAAATAATTTTTACACTCTTATTTTATTTATTTCTTATAATATGAAATCTAAATTGATATACATGTATTAAAGAAAAAATAAAATTTCTCTCGATGTAACGGTCTTCAAACTGAACGTGTCGACATCAGTGTCACCAGAGCTGTGTCGACATCAGTGTCACCAGAGCTGTGTCGACATCAGTGTCACAAGAGTTGTGTCGACATCAGTGTCACCAGAGTTGTGTCGACATCAGTGTCACCAGAGCTGTGTCCACATCAGTGTCACCAGAGCTGTGTCGACATCAGTGTCACCAGAGTTGTGTCGACATCAGTGTCACCAGAGCTGTGTCCACATCAGTGTCACCAGAGCTGTGTCCACATCAGTGTCACCAGAGCTGTGTCCACATCAGTGTCACCAGAGCTGTGTCGACATCAGTGTCACCAGAGCTGTGTCCACATCAGTATCACCAGAGCTGTGTCCACATCAGTGTCACCAGAGCTGTGTCCACATCAGTGTCACCAGAGCTGTGTCGGCATCAGTGTCACCAGAGCTGTGTCGACATCAGTGTCACCAGAGCTGTGTCGACATCAGTGTCACCAGAGTTGTGTCGACATCAGTGTCACCAGAGCTGTGTCCACATCAGTGTCACCAAAGCTGTGTCCACATCAGTGTCACCAGAGCTGTGTCGGCATCAGTGTCACCAGAGCTGTGTCCACATCAGTGTCACCAGAGCTGTGTCCACATCAGTGTCACCAGAGCTGTGTCCACATCAGTGTCACCAGAGCTGTGTCGGCATCAGTGTCACCAGAGCTGTGTCCACATCAGTGTCACCAGAGCTGTGTCCACATCAGTGTCACCAGAGCTGTGTCCACATCAGTGTCACCAGAGCTGTGTCGACATCAGTGTCACCAGAGCTGTGTCCACATCAGTGTCACCAGAGCTGTGTCCACATCAGTGTCACCAGAGCTGTGTCGACATCAGTGTCACCAGAGCTGTGTCCACATCAGTGTCACCAGAGCTGTGTCGACATCAGTGTCACCAGAGCTGTGTCCACATCAGTGTCACCAGAGCTGTGTCCACATCAGTGTCACCAGAGCTGTGTCGACATCAGTGTCACCAGAGCTGTGTCCACATCAGTGTCACCAGAGTTGTGTCCACATCAGTGTCACCAGAGCTGTGTCCACATCAGTGTCACCTGAGCTGTGTCCACATCAGTGTCACCAGAGTTGTGTCCAAATCAGTGTCACCAGAGCTGTGTCCACATCAGTGTCACCAGAGCTGTGTCCACATCAGTGTCACCAGAGTTGTGTCCAAATCAGTGTCACCAGAGCTGTGTCCACATCAGTGTCACCAGAGGTGTGTCCACATCAGTGTCACCAGAGCTGTGTCCACATCAGTGACACCAGAGCTGTGTCCACATCAGTATCACCAGAGCTGTGTCCACATCAGTGTCACGAGAGCTGTGTCCACATCAGTGTCACCAGAGATGTGTCCACATCAGTGTCACCAGAGCTGTGTTCACATCAGTGTCACCAGAGTTGTGTCCAAATCAGTGTCACCAGAGCTGTGTCCACATCAGTGTCACCAGAGCTGTGTCCACATCAGTGTCACCAGAGTTGTGTCCAAATCAGTGTCACCAGAGCTGTGTCCACATCAGTGTCACCAGAGGTGTGTCCACATCAGTGTCACCAGAGCTGTGTCCACATCAGTGACACCAGAGCTGTGTCCACATCAGTATCACCAGAGCTGTGTCCACATCAGTGTCACGAGAGCTGTGTCCACATCAGTGTCACCAGAGCTGTGTCCACATCAGTGTCACCAGAGCTGTGTTCACATCAGTGTCACCAGAGTTGTGTCCACATCAGTGTCACCAGAGCTGTGTCCACATCAGTGTCACCAGAGCTGTGTTCACATCAGTGTCACCAGAGTTGTGTCCACATCAGTGTCACCAGAGCTGTGTCCACATCAGTGTCACCAGAGTTGTGTCCTAATCAGTGTCACCAGAGCTGTGTCCACATCAGTGTCACCAGAGCTGTGTCCACATCAGTGTCACCAGAGTTGTGTCCAAATCAGTGTCACCAGAGCTGTGTCCACATCAGTGTCACCAGAGGTGTGTCCACATCAGTGTCACCAGAGCTGTGTCCACATCAGTGACACCAGAGCTGTGTCCACATCAGTATCACCAGAGCTGTGTCCACATCAGTGTCACGAGAGCTGTGTCCACATCAGTGTCACCAGAGCTGTGTCCACATCAGTGTCACCAGAGCTGTGTTCACATCAGTGTCACCAGAGTTGTGTCCACATCAGTGTCACCAGAGCTGTGTCCACATCAGTGTCACCAGAGCTGTGTTCACATCAGTGTCACCAGAGTTGTGTCCACATCAGTGTCACCAGAGCTGTGTCCACATCAGTGTCACCAGAGTTGTGTCCAAATCAGTGTCACCAGAGCTGTGTCCACATCAGTGTCACCAAAGCTGTGTCCACATCAGTGTCACCAGAGCTGTGTCCACATCAGTGTCACCAGAGCTGTGTCGACATCAGTGTCACCAGAGCTGTGTCGATATCAGTGTCACCAGAGCTCTGTCCACATCAGTGGCAACAGAGCTGTGTTCACATCAATGTCACCAGAGCTGTGTCCACATCAGTGTCACCAGAGCTGTGTCCACATCAGCGTCACCAGAGCTGTGTCCACATCAGTGTCACCAGAACTGTGTCCACATCAGTGTCACCAGAGCTGTGTCCACATCAGTGTCACCAGAGCTGTGTCCACATCAGTGTCAACAGAGCTGTGTCCACATCAGTGTCACCTGAGCTGTGTCCACATCTGTGTCACCAGAGCTGTGTCCACATCAGTGACACCAGAGCTGTGTCCACATCAGTATCACCAGAGCTGTGTCCACATCAGTGTCACCAGAGCTGTGTCCATATCAGTGTCACCAGAGCTGTGTCCACATCAGTATCACCAGAGCTGTGTCCACATCAGTGGCACCAGAGCTGTGTCCACGTCAGTGTCACCAGAGCTGTGTCTACATCAGTGTCACCAGAGCTGTGTCCACATCAGTGTCACCAGAACTGTGTCCACATCAGTGTCACCAGAGCTGTGTCCACATCAGTGTCACCAGAGTTGTGTCCACATCAGTGTCACCAGAGCTGTGTCCACATCAGTATCACCTGAGCTGTGTCCACATCAGTATCACCAGAGCTGTGTCCACATCAGTATCACCAGAGCTGTGTCCACATCAGTATCACTAGAGCTGTGTCCACATCAGTGTCACCAGAGCTGTGTTCACATCAGTGTCACCAGAGCTGTGTCCACATCAGTGTCACCAGAGCTGTGTTCACATCAGTGTCACAAAAGCTGTGTCCACATCAGTGTCACCAGAGCTGTGTCCACATCAGTGTCACCAGAGCTGTGTCGACATCAGTGTCACCAGAGCTGTGTCGATATCAGTGTCACCAGAGCTCTGTCCACATCAGTGGCAACAGAGCTGTGTCCACATCAATATCACCAGAGCTGTGTCCACATCAGTGTCACCAGAGCTGTGTCCACATCAGCGTCACCAGAGCTGTGTCCACATCAGTGTCACCAGAACTGTGTCCACATCAGTGTCACCAGAGCTGTGTCCACATCAGTGTCACCAGAGCTGTGTCCACATCAGTGTCACCAGAGCTGTGTCCACATCAGTGTCACCAGAGCTGTGTCCACATCAGTGTCACCAGAGCTGTGTCCACATCAGTGTCACCAGAGCTGTGTCCACATCAGTGTCACCAGAGCTGTGTCTACATCAGTGTCACCAGAGCTGTGTCCACATCAGTGTCACCAAATCTGTGTCCACATCAGTGTCACCAGAGCTGTGTACACATCAGTGTCACCAGAGCTGTGTCGATATCAGTGTCACCAGAGCTGTGTCCACATCAGTGTCACCACAGCTGTCTCCACATCAGTGTCACCAGAGCTGTGTCCACATCAGTGTCACCAGAGCTGTGTCCACATCAGTGTCGCCAAAGCTGTGTCCACATCAGTGTCACCAGAGCTGTGTCCACATCAGTGTCACCAGAGCTGTGTTCACATCAATGTCACAAAAGCTGTGTCCACATCAGTGTCACCAGAGCTGTGTCCACATCAGTGGCAACAGAGCTGTGTCAACATCAGTGTCACCAGAGCTGTGTCGATATCAGTGTCACCAGAGCTGTGTCCACATCAGTGGCAACAGAGCTGTGTCCACATCAGTGTCACCAGAGCTGTGTCCACATCAGTGTCACCAGAGCTGTGTCCACATCAGCGTCACCAGAGCTGTGTCCACATCAGTGTCACCAGAGCTGTGTCCACATCAGTGTCACCAGAGCTGTGTCCACATCAGTGTCACCAGAGCTGTGTCCACATCAGTGTCACCAGAGCTGTGTCCACATCAATGTCACCAAAGCTGTGTCCACATCAGTGTCACCACAGCTGTGTCCACATCAGTGTCACCAGAGCTGTGTCCACATCAGTGTCACCAGAGCTGTGTCCACATCAGTGTCACCAGAGCTGTGTCCACATCAGTGTCACCAGAGCTGTGTCCACATCAGTGTCACCAGAGCTGTGTCCAAATCAGTGACACCAGAGCTGTGTCCACATCAGTATCACCAGAGCTGTGTCCACATCAGTGTCACCAGAGCTGTGTCCATATCAGTGTCACCAGAGCTGTGTCCACATCAGTATCACCAGAGCTGTGTCCACATCAGTGGCACCAGAGCTGTGTCCACGTCAGTGTCACCAGAGCTGTGTCTACATCAGTGTCACCAGAGCTGTGTCCACATCAGTGTCACCAGAACTGTGTCCACATCAGTGTCACCAGAGCTGTGTCCACATCAGTGTCACCAGAGTTGTGTCCACATCAGTGTCACCAGAGCTGTGTCCACATCAGTATCACCTGAGCTGTGTCCACATCAGTATCACCAGAGCTGTGTCCACATCAGTATCACCAGAGCTGTGTCCACATCAGTATCACTAGAGCTGTGTCCACATCAGTGTCACCAGAGCTGTGTTCACATCAGTGTCACCAGAGCTGTGTCCACATCAGTGTCACCAGAGCTGTGTTCACATCAGTGTCACAAAAGCTGTGTCCACATCAGTGTCACCTGAGCTGTGTCCACATCAGTGTCACCAGAGCTGTGTCCACATCAGTGTCACCAGAGCTGTGTCGATATCAGTGTCACCAGAGCTCTGTCCACATCAGTGGCAACAGAGCTGTGTCCACATCAATGTCACCAGAGCTGTGTCCACATCAGTGTCACCAGAGCTGTGTCCACATCAGCGTCACCAGAGCTGTGTCCACATCAGTGTCATCAGAACTGTGTCCACATCAGTGTCACCAGAGCTGTGTCCACATCAGTGTCACCAGAGCTGTGTCCCCATCAGTGTCACCAGAGCTGTGTCCACATCAGTGTCACCAGAGCTGTGTCCACATCAGTGTCACCAGAGCTGTGTCCACATCAGTGTCACCACAGCTGTGTCCACATCAGTGTCACCAGAGCTGTGTCTACATCAGTGTCACCAGAACTGTGTCCACATCAGTGTCACCAAATCTGTGTCCACATCAGTGTCACCAGAGCTGTGTACACATCAGTGTCACCAGAGCTGTGTCGATATCAGTGTCACCAGAGCTGTGTCCACATCAGTGTCACCACAGCTGTCTCCACATCAGTGTCACCAGAGCTGTGTCCACATCAGTGTCGCCAAAGCTGTGTGCACATCAGTGTCACCAGAGCTGTGTCCACATCAGTGTCACCAGAGCTGTGTTCACATCAATGTCACAAAAGCTGTGTCCACATCAGTGTCACCAGAGCTGTGTCCACATCAGTGTCACCAGAGCTGTGTCGACATCAGTGTCACCAGAGCTGTGTCGATATCAGTGTCACCAGAGCTGTGTCCACATCAGTGGCAACAGAGCTGTGTCCACATCAGTGTCATCAGAGCTGTGTCCACATCAGTGTCACCAGAGCTGTGTCCACATCAGCGTCACCAGAGCTGTGTCCACATCAGTGTCACCAGAGCTGTGTCCACATCAGTGTCACCAGAGCTGTGTCCACATCAGTGTCACCAGAGCTGTGTCCACATCAGTGTCACCAGAGCTGTGTCCACATCAGTGTCACCAAAGCTGTGTCCACATCAGTGTCACCAGAGCTGTGTCCACATCAGTGTCACCACAGCTGTGTCCACATCAGTGTCACCAGAGCTGTGTCCACATCAGTGTCACCAAAGCTGTGTCCACATCAGTGTCACCAGAGCTGTGTCGACATCAGTGTCACCAGAGCTGTGTCGATATCAGTGTCACCAGAGCTGTGTCCACATCAGTGGCAACAGAGCTGTGTCCACATCAGTGTCATCAGAGCTGTGTCCACATCAGTGTCACCAGAGCTGTGTCCACATCAGCGTCACCAGAGCTGTGTCCACATCAGTGTCACCAGAGCTGTGTCCACATCAGTGTCACCAGAGCTGTGTCCACATCAGTGTCACCAGAGCTGTGTCCACATCAGTGTCACCAGAGCTGTGTCCACATCAGTGTCACCAAAGCTGTGTCCACATCAGTGTCACCAGAGCTGTGTCCACATCAGTGTCACCACAGCTGTGTCCACATCAGTGTCACCAGAGCTGTGTCCACATCAGTGTCACCAAAGCTGTGTCCACATCAGTGTCACCAGAGCTGTGTACACATCAGTGTCACCAGAGCTGTGTCGATATCAGTGTCACCATAGCTGTGTCCACATCAGTGTCACCACAGCTGTGTCCACATCAGTGTCACCAGAGCTGTGTCCACATCAGTGTCACCAGAGCTGTGTCCACATCAGTGTCACCAAAGCTGTGTCCACATCAGTGTCACCAGAGCTGTGTACACATCAGTGTCACCAGAGCTGTGTCCACATCAGTATCATCAGAGCTGTGTCCACATCAGTGTCACCAGAGCTGTGTCCACATCAGTGTCACCAGAGCTGTGTCCACATCAGTGTCACCAGAGCTGAGTCCACATCAGTGTCACCAGAGCTGTGTCTACATTAGTGTCACCAGAGCTGTGTCCACATCAGTGTCACCCGAGCTGTGTCCACATCAGTGTCACCAGAGCTGTGTCCACATCAGTGTCACCAGAGTTGTGTCCACATCAGTGTCACCAGAGCTTTGTCCACATCAGTATCACCAGAGCTGTGTCCACATCAGTATCACCAGAGCTGTGTCCACATCAGTATCACCAGAGCTGTGTCCACATCAGTGTCACCAGAGCTGTGTTCACATCAGTGGCACCAGAGCTGTGTCCACATCAGTGGCACCAGAGCTGTGTCCACATCAGTGTCACCAGAGCTGTGTCCACATCAGTGTCACCAGAGCTGTGTCCACATCAGTGTCACCAGAGCTGTGTCGACATCAGTGTCACCAGAGCTGTGTCCACATCAGTGTCACCAGAGCTGTGTCGACATCAGTGTCACCAGATCTGTGTCAATATCAGTGTCACCAGAGCTGTGTCCACATCAGTGTCACCACAGCTGTGTCCACATCAGTGTCACCAGAGCTGTGTCCACATCAGTGTCACCAGAGCTGTGTCCACATCAGTGTCACCACAGCTGTGTCCACATCAGTGTCACCACAGCTGTGTCCACATCAGTGTCACCAGAGCTGTGTTCACATCAGTGTCACCAGAGCTGTGTCCACATCAGTGTCACCAGAGCTGTGTCCACATCAGTATCACCAGAGCTGTGTCCACATCAGTGTCACCAGAGCTGTGTCCACATCAGTAACACCAGTGCTGTGTCCACGTGTCTCTGGCGTTCCCAGTGCCTCACTGGTTTTTTCCCCTCATTATACTTCGCCTATCAGCATAGTTAATTCACAGAAGTTCTCTTAACTAAAAATAAAATTGCATGTCTTTTTCTCGACTGCGTTGTGTTCATGTCATTCATTACATGTTTAGCGTCACATTGTCTGGCTGCTTCACACTTTTCTTCGTAATGCTGAACGCAATCTCCCTCGTTAATGTAATAATAATTATTGGGAGTCATGTTGAGTCATGTTGACGGCAGTGAGGGGACTTGAGCTAGAGTTCGTCACAGCCACGCTAGCTGGAGATTCGTCTGTAAAAACTTGCATTTGTGGTCACAGAGGTGCCTGTGCTAACCTTCCTATGGTGTAGAAATATACCTAGTTGGATGAATCTTATTGTGGCTAGCTGGTCTAGTGGCTAACGCGACGGGCTGGAGTTTTGAGACTCTCTGACCGCGGGTTCAATCCCGGCCGGGGGTATGGTTTGTTTGCAATCGTGTTTTACGATTTCTTGAGTCAGTTCTTAAACGTATTGTATCAGTATATTTTGATATAAGTAGTAGTGTGCTGTATCACTCTAGAGGTCCTCTTTTCCGGGGTATACTATATTAAAACCAATAAAATATAATGTTGTATAATCATTTAAAAATACGTTTAAAAAAACAGTTCTTAAAACTGCGGTTTAGAAAGGTTTACACTTTCTTAATACTGTAAAAGCGCTAATAGTTAGTTGATCTTTCATTTATATTTCTGTTTTAAACGTTTAAATTAAAAATTTGATTTTTTTCCCGGGGCTCTGGTGGCCTGGTGGTTAACGCTCTCGCTTCACACGGTGAGGGCCTGGGTTCGATTCCCAGCCAGAGTAGAAACATTGGACGTGTTTCTTTCCACCTGTTGTCTATGTTCCCCATCAGTAAAATGGGTACCTGGGTGTTAGTCGACTGGTGTGGGTCGCATCCTGGGACACTGACCTAAGGAGGCCTGGTCACAGACCGGGCCGCGGGGGCGTTGACCCCCGGAACTCTCTCCAGGTAAACTGCTCTCCAGGTAATTAGTTGTTTTATCTAAATGTTAACTTGGCTATCTCTGTCTGGCGCCTCATTTTTCGGCCTCATAATTAACCTTCAACAGATCAGCAGAAATTCTGTACTTCTTCTCCAAAACCAAAAGATCTTAAAATCTATTTAAGAAAACATCGACAGAAGTTGTGTATAATCGGCGGAAGAAGTTTAAAAAAAATAATTTTTGTTGTCAATGCTAGACAGCCGCCTCCAGCGGGAGCACAGCTGCCTCCAGCGGGAGCACAGCTGCCTCCAGCGGGAACACAGCCGCCTCCAACGGGAGGCCAGCCGCCTCCAGTGGGAGCACAGCCGCCTCCAGCGGGAGCACAGCCGCCTCCAGCGGGAGCACAGCCGTCTCCAGTGGGAGCACAGCCGCTTCAAGCGGGAGCAGAGCCGCCTAGAGCGGGAGCACAGCCGCCTCCAACGGGAGCACAGCCACCTCCAGCGACTGCACAGCCGCCTCCAGCGGGAGCACAGCCACCTCCAACGGGAGCACAGCCGCCTCCAGCGGGAGCACAGCCGCCAACTTGAACACTCTGCACAGATAAAACTTAGTAAGTTTGCAGTTGATGGTAAGTCTAAGATGACGCAGAGGATGGGAGGCTGTTTCATAGCTGCAGTGTAATGTAGGATGGTGGTGGTGGTGGTGATGGTGGTAGTGGTGGTGATGGTGGTGGTGGTGGTGGTGGTCGCGGTGGTGGTGGAGGAGATGGTGGTGGTGGTGGTGGTGGTGGTGGTGGTGATGGTATTAGTGGTGGTGATGGTGGTGGTGGTGGTGGTAGTCATGGTGGTGGTGGTGGTGGTGGTGATGGTGGTGATGGTGGAGGTGGTGGTAGTGGCGGTGGTGGTGGTGGTGCTGGTGGTGATGGTCGTGGTGGTGGTGGAGGTGATGGTGGTGATGGAGGTGGTGGTGGTGGTGGTGTTGGTGGTGGTGGTGATGGTGGTGGTGGTAGTGGTGGTGGTGGTGGTGGTGGTGATGGTGGTGGTGGTGGTGGTGGTGGTGGTGGTAGCGGTGGTGGTGGTGGTGGTGGTGGTGGTGGTGGTGGTGGTGGTGGTGGTGGTGGTGGTGGTGGTGGTGGTGGTGGTGGTGGTGGTGGTGGTGGTGGTGGTGGTGGTGGTAGTGGTGGTGGTGGTGGTAGTGGTGGTGGTGGTGGTAGTGGTGGTGGTGGTGGTGGTGGTGGTGGTGGTGGTGGTGGTGGTGGTGGTGGTGGTGGTGGTGGTGGTGGTGGTGGTGGTGGTGATGGTGGTGCTGGTAGTGATGGTGATGGTGGTGTTGCAACCCCTAAATGGGTTACAATGATTATTATGTATATGTAATGTATATTACTTTTTCATTTAATTTTATATTGCTTATATTTGCGATAATAGCTAAATCGTAAATGTATGACTTTATATTATTTGACTGTTATATTCTTATTTGACTTATGTTGTTAGGATGTATATAAAATGTGCTCAGTTAGTCTTGATTGTCAAACTACTGTAATTATCGCTTGTCGCTCGTTATACTGCCGGCTTCTGAGCTGCAGTTGTCCACGTAGCTATCACGTGATCGAGGGGGGGTGTCCTCACCTCTCGTGAAGTTTTCAGTCTGCTCTAGACTCGCTTGCTGGTTGGACAGATTGTCTGTCTCATTATTCTTGTTAGTTCTGTAGAACTTTGTTCACAGAACATTGTAAAGACTTAGTGATTTTCGACGTTGTACTGAGGTTGTGTGTCACATAGACACTCTGAGTATCTCAGGTCCTTAGCTATAGCTTCTGACCTAATTTTGTACTGGTTTCTGTGTATTGTCAGAGTCGCGTTTTTCCTATGCTGAACATAGATTCAGTAGTATGGGAGTTTTGTAACTTTTGTGGAGGATCTGCTGATGGTCCCTACTTAGTGTCGTTATATTATTTCCCAGTTCCTGATTCTGTGTCGCAGTCGCTTGATATTGCATTGCTATTGGGCTTAGCATTCTTTGTTGTTCAAGCAGACTGTTCGGGTTGCCAGTCGGTCAAGAAGTTAGTTTATTTGAGGACTTTGTCAGTCACTTGTTTAAGTCTTATTCGAGTCTTGAGACATATCTAACTACTTAAGAGTACTTACACGCATACACACTTACTTGTACATATTTGTAATATCTTATTAAATGTTAATGTACCTGACGGTACTTAAGAATTATAATCGTGATATGTGCTTTCAGCACAATACTATTGAACTC
>NC_091317.1:40571935-40636935 GCF_038502225.1 Cherax quadricarinatus
TGAATAGACTGATGCAATGGTCGGAAAAGTGGCAGATGCAGTTTAATATTGACAAATGCAAAGTTCTAAATGTTGGACAGTTAAATAACCATGCCACATATAAACTAAATAATGTAGATCTTAATACTACTGATTGCGAAAAGGATTTAGGAGTTCTGGTTAACAGTAATCTAAAACCAAGACTGCATTAGTGTTCGCAATAAAGCTATCAGAATTCTTGGCTTCATATCTAGAGGTATAAATAATAGAAGTCCTCAGGTTGTTCTTGAACCCTCTATATCCTTGGTTAGGCCTCATTTAGACTATGCTGCTCAGTTCTGGTCACCGTATTACAGAATGGATATAAATGCTCTGGAAAACGTACAGCGGAGGATGACAAAGAGGATCCCATGTATCAGAAATCTTCCCTATTAGAATAGACTGAGGGCCCTGAATCTGCACTCTCTCGAAAGGCGTAGAATTAGGAGGGATATGATCGAGGTGTATAATTGGAAAGCAGGAATAAATAAAGGGGATGTAAATAGCGTGCTGAAAATTTCCAGCCAAGACAGGACTCACAGCAATGGTTTCAAGTTGGAAAAATTCAGATTCAGGAAGGATATAGGAAAGCACTGGTTTGGTAATAGAGTCGTGGATGAGTGGAACAAACTCCCGAGTACAGTTATTCAGGCTAAAACGTTGAGTAGTTTTAAAAATAGGTTAGATAAATACATGAGTGGGTGTGGGTGGTTGTGAGTTGGACCTGACTAGCTTGTGCTGCTGGGTCTGGTGCCGTGCTCCTTCCTTGAGTGGAGGTGACCACACCGGGTGAGTCACTGGGCTAATCCGGGGGGGGAGGGGTCATTGGTCTAATCCGGGGGGGGGGTCATTGGTCTAATCCGTGGGGGAGACATGGACCTGCTCCGCATGGGTCATTAGGCCTGTTGCAGTGTTTCTTCTTTCTTATGTTCTTATGTTCTTATTATACTGTTTGCCTCTTACAATGTCTTCATAATACTTCATGTCCCAAACACTGACGTCATGGTATTGTCTGATCCATTCCAAGCTGCTTGGGGTGAGTCTGATGACTTTCAAAAAGCCTTTAATACTTGACCTCAAACGTTCCAAAACGGCGGACGTTGAAACTGAAGTGTGTAGGTGTACATCTGTCAATCTGAAGTGTGTAGGTGTACATCTGTCAATCTGAAGTGTGTAGGTGTACGTCATCCAGTCTGAAGTGTGTAGGTGTACATCTGCCAGACTGAAGTGTGTAGGTGTACATCTGCCAATCTGAAGTGTGTAGGTGTACATCTGCCAGACTGAAGTGTGTAGGTGTACATCTGCCAGACTGAAGTGTGTAGGTGTACATCTGCCAGACTGAAGTGTGTAGGTGTACATCTGCCAATCTGAAGTGTGTAGGTGCATGTCATCCAGTCTGAAGTGTGTAGGTGTACATCTGCCAGACTGAAGTGTGTAGGTGTACATCTGTCAGTCTGAAGAGTAAAATAGTGTTAAATTTTCATTCCTGTTAAATCACGTTAAATAACTCGAGAAACTGTAATAACACGAGCGCCTGATCGCCTTCAAATCTTGACACTGATGCATTCCATAAGACAGATGTCAACTTCTAAGTTGTGGATGCAAATCTGAAGTTTTATCGAAATTATTACTTATAATCGCTGTATTGTGAGCAGTTACTGGATAATATTTTTTCTGATAGACTTCAAGATTTCAGTTTAAAGTCTATCACTCTGAGCTGTGCAAGTTTCAAATGGTCAATTTTATTAAATTGATTTCTAAGTTCTACAGAGCAGCGGTTCCCAGTCTGAGGTCCGCGGACCTCAGACTGGGAACCGCTGCTGGTTCCCAATCTGAGGTACTACCCAATCTGGCAAAGATTTATGTCTTCAGTTTAACTTCATAAGTACTACTGCAGGTAGTACTGATAAGGTTAAACTGACGACATAACGTTTACATTATTTCTTTCCTCTTCCTGATGCATATAACAAGTGGATTATGTGTCCATTTCTTTCGTATATAAAAAAATGCAAAAGATTTAACTACAAATGAAGAAAATAGTTTTGTGGAACTTTCGTGTGACACCTCATTGACACCTCACTCACACATCACTGACACCTTACTTATACGACTCAAGAAATCGTAATGACACGATTGCAAATAAACCATACCCCCGGCCGGGATTGAACCCGCGGTCATAGAGTCTCAAAACTCCAGCCCGTCGCGTTAGCCACTAGACCAGCTAGCCACAAATAAGATTCATCCAACTAGGTATATTTCTACACCATAGGAAAGTTAGCACAGGCACTCTGTGACCACAAATGCAAGTTTTTACAGACGAATCTCCAGCTAGCGTGGCCGTGACGAACTCTAGCTCAAGTCCCTTCACTGCCGTCAACATGCAACAGGCACAGAGGTGCCTGTGCTAACTTTCCTATGGTGTAGAAATATACCTAGTTGGATGAATCTTATTTGTGGCTAGCTGGTCTAGTGGCTAACGCGACGGGCTGGAGTTTTGAGACTCTATGACCGCGGGTTCAATCCCGGCAGGGGGATGGTTTACCTTACTTACACCTCACTCACACATCACTGACACCTCACTTACACCTCACTCACACATCACTGACACCTCACACGAATAATAATTTCTCAGCACGGACGTAATGATGCCCCCATCATTCCAAGCTTGTCCTCTAACCTTTATAAAAGTGTAAAGCAGTTAATTCTGACGATAACCTAGACATGACTGTCATGAAGTGTAAGTTCACTTCCTATGAACAGATCTGGTGGCTCATCTAAGCTTTGTAGAGAGAGGAGCCATTAACTAAAGTTTTATATTTCTTCAATAAAACGGCAAGTTAGGACATACTGCACAAAACTACTTCAAACTCTCCACCAACATTCATCACCTCTGAAGCCAAGCTGAAGAGCCACACTCTTGTTATCTTAAAGAGAACAATATAATAATAATAATAATAATAATAATAATAATAATAATAATAATAATAATAACATCTTTATTTCTATATGTACAAGGTATACAGGCCTAGTTGATATCAATGACATACTACTATATAGAAAGCCGCTTGTTATACAGAGAATTTCGGGAGAAATAGGTCAGTTTTGTCCCAGAATGCGACCCAGGTATCCATTTTACTGATGGGGAACATAGACAACCGGTGTAAAGAAACATGCCCAATGTTTCTAATCTCGCCGGGAATCGAACCCGAACCCTCTCCGTGTGAAGCCAGAGCTTCAGCCACCAGGCCACGGGGCACATTAAGTTTGAAGCCGCTCAGAGGTTGTATTATATGTCCAGCTTGGCAGTAGTTACCGAACAGACGATTATGAAACAACTAAGTTTAAGAAGAAACTCATTACTCGGCAATTTCCGATACTATCTTCATTATTCATCATTATACTGTTAACTTCGTTTATTCTGGATTAAAGGAAACAAGTGATTCACTTAGTCCACTTTTATTGAATACATTTTGGTCATGGGATCTTGGTCACCCCAAATGATGCAAGAGAATAAGAGGACACAGTATACACAGTATACACAGTATACACAGTATACACAGTATACACATTAGAGACAACAGGTCACTGGTGAGGCTCAAGTGAAGGCGTCAGGTCATGTAATAGCTGTGTTAGGTGACAGTAAGTAATTATCGTGCAGTAGATATCATAGATGCCAGGGTAACCGAGATGAAATATTTACCAATCTTTATTCAGTGGTATAGAAGGAAGGCAATTAGGGATGTGTAAATACAGTGGTGCCTGAACTTTTCTCCAGACTGAGGGACTGACAACCTCAAATGCTATATCTCTAAGTTGATGGACTGATTACTTCTTTACTTCGCTACTAAACCTGCCTTTGTATTTGATGAAGAAGCTTACTGTGTAGGCGAAAAGTTTCAACAGTAAAGATACCCAACTGTTGCACATGTGTCTTACCCAAATGTTACACCTATGTCTTACCTAAATATTGCATATATGTCTTATTCAAATGCTGCACCTGTGTCTTTCCTAAATGCTGCACACGTGTCTTACCCAAATGTTGTACCTGTGTCTTAATCACCTGTAGATGAACGGTGTTGCAGTGCACTAGTTGCCCTTAGTGTTTACACTTGTCCTTCCTCCTTCTTGGTATCGTCATGCTTCTATCTACGTAATGACATTCTACACTACCTAGTATAGTTTTGTTTTAAAAATTAGAGGTCCGTCATAATAACTTGCATTACTTAATGAGCTGATAGGAACTTTTTTTTTTCATTTTCGTTTCAACAATATTGCATTCTTTGATGTGAAGAGGAGAGAGTGATGGAGAGCAGCAGCTTCACACAGAGGTAAGCTGCTTCCATAAATGACCTGAGGGCCACAACAGCTTATCTGTTTTAAATGTACAGTATTAACAGATAAACAAAACATACAATAATTCCTTTTATCTGGGGCATAAATATTATTGTTACTAGTTCCTTTCACTTTCGCAATATAAATGCAGCAGTAATATATATATAATTTTCTGTCAGTAGTTACATTCGAAATATAAACACATATGCAGTATAATGTGATCCTTTATTGACAACGTTTCGCCCACACAGTGGGCTTTTTCAAGTCACAAACAGATCTACCTGGGGTGTTGTTGTTGTTAAAAATTCGCCGGTATTCTCCCGGCCCGGGCCCTTCCAAGTGGTGGCCCGGCACTGGCTCCCTGCCTAGAAAGTGTCTGAGACCTAAGTCTCCCATGGGAGGAGGCACAAGTACCCCCCTCATCTTGTGAGCTACAGACTCGGGCCCCTCAAGGAAGGTTCCTTGATGTTGGTGAGGGGCTCTTGATTTAGGGAATTGGATCTGTGCTCCAGTTCCCCAAATTAAGCCTGAATGCCTTCCACATCCCCCCCCAGGCGCTGTATAATCCTCCGGGTTTAGCGCTTCCCCTTGATTGTAATAATAATAATACAGACTCGGGCTCTGGCACCAACCCTGCCCTAGAAGGGCAGGGCATGGTGTCGATCATGCTAGCGCTGTGCTCTCCTGTGTGAAGTGTCGTGTGTTGGTGTTCATTTTCATTCAATCATTCATGTTGATTCGCCGGTACTTCCGGCCCGGGTCTTCTGCAGATGGTGACCCGGCAGTGGCCCCCGGGTGGGGGGTGACGATCATCATCTTCTTTCTTCTTTCTTGGCCCTCCGGTTGGAGGGTGTCGTCGTTTTCTATCTTGCGCTGACTTCCCCGAAGAGAAGCGCAGTCGGGCAGAGGCAGCAGTTACAGGGTCGATTGGAGCCACACCCCAGCTTTAGCGGACAGCAAAGTGCTGGGGAAACTTATGTTCATGGTGAATGGTCATGGATAGTCGTGCTAGAGGAGGGTACCGTCTTCAAGGTCCCCATTCTGAAGCATCCTGAATTTCCTCTTTGAGCTGTACTCGACTTCCACAACGTGCTGGGTTTTGGCAGTGAGTAGTCTGGTCATGTCTGCAGTGGTGTATGTAACAGTTTGGTCGTAGGTATACTTGACTGTTCCGTCCAGGAGGTGCTGATGGATTTCTGAAGACATCATTCTGTTCTTATACTGCTTGGTTGTGTAGAAGCATACACCCTTCAGGTATCGGACTTGTTGTGGTGCAGCAGTGTCAGTGGCAGTGGCACCATGAGGTGCATCCGCAGTTTCTTTTGTTTTTGCTTTCTTGGCTGGTGGCTGAACTGGTGAAGGCGAGATTTCCGACTGGTCAGTTGCTCTAGCAGTGGATGCAAGCGGTAGTGGACTCTCATTGGTGGGGTTTGCCGACGTCTCAGTGGTCTCTGATTGGTCCATCTCTGTGTCTAGTGGAGGTTGTGACAGTGGTGGAGCAGCGGTGATGCTGGTAATATTTGCAGTAGATTTTAGGATCTCAGTGGAAGGTGGTGATGCAGGGAATGTGAGGCCAGGCATATTATTTAGCTTGAAAAGTTCATTGATGGTGGTGTTGAAGGAACCAGGCTCAGCTGCATTCTGTACATGAGCATACATAATGCAATAAAGAATCTTGGTGGAGTCGGCAGTAGGTGCTGGCAGGGAAGTGGTGGGAGCAGCTTGCGTGGCTTGTAGTATCTTGGTAGTGTCTGCTTGAAGCTTGGCAATAGCAGAATATGTGGTTGCTTGTGGGTTGGGTTTCTTTTGTTGTTGTTGTTTCTTGAGCATGTCTCTTCTGGTAGGGCACCTGGCAGCAAGAGTATGGTGGTCATTCTTGCAGTTCAAGCATTTAGGTGGTGAAACAGTAGTGCAATTCTTGAAGTCATGACCCTCACGGCCACAGGTGGAGCAGAACTACTTGTCCTTGGTAGGACAATCATTTGTGGTGTGTATGTATGAGTAACAATTATAGCACTGTGAGATATGTTGGAATTTCTCTGCTTCGATGAAGGCTGGGTTGATGTGGAAGTAGTGAATAGCCAGGCCCTCAGCGAGAGCTCTGGTTGCCATGCTGACGTCACTGAAGGTGACCTTCAGCATGGATGAAGCATTGGGTATTTTAGTAATGAAGTCCACCTTGGCCCAAGGGTTCTTTGCTTCAATAGATGACTTGATTTCTTCAGTGGCCTGTACAGTGATAAGGTTGTCGAGTCGCTTTAGGAATACTGTTCTCCTGGCCCTCAGTGCTGGGGAAGTCAAGACAAGAAATCCCTGGTCTCGTAGAATGGTAGTAGCAGTAGTGGTAAGTAGTTTCTCAGCCTCTGTGTCGTCTGTACAGACGACAAGGCCTCCTTGAGCGATAAAATCGCATTACATTTGACTTGTAGCCTGCCACTAACGACAGCTGCAAGTGCTGGTTTAGACGACTCATTGGTTGTGCCACTCGCTGGTTTGATCTTTACTCTGTTAGAGTAATGTATCGTGAGTAAGCAGTGCTCTGGTGTGTCTGATCTCATATATATGACCCTACCTGGGGTGAACGAACGAACGAACGAAAGTTCAGGTAAGATCCCAAATGGGATGAGCGGGGAAGACGGGACAGACGAAGAATAGTGCTGGAGAGGAGTGCTCTTAGTCGTAGAAATAGAGCCAGGGCTTAACCCAGCAGCGAAGGCGATCGTGGGACAGATATTGAGAAGAGAAATTCAGCCTCTTCTGTTGGGACTCCGGTGGGGTGAGCGGGGAGGAAGGGACATGCTACGTTTAGCGCTAGAGAGGAGTGTAGAACTGAGCCATGTCTTAACCCAAAAGCTAAGACGAACGTGGGTCACAGAATGGTACCTGTCATAGAAGGTACCTGTCAGCGAATCAAGGTTATTTGTAAATAGGGTTAGGAGCAGGATCATGCAAGGAGTAGAAAAGGTTGTGTTGGTTTGTGGGTCTGTGAATGTCTTCGTCAAGGAGAGAGGTCCAGTAGTCATGTCGTGTCTCAAGTTTGTCTATCTGTCTGTCACTGAGCGTCTTCCAGTACAGATTCAGCGCAGGGATGTCTAATTGGGCATGGAGAGACTCGCTGGTGGCGAAGTCCTCCCATCTGACATCAAGCACCCAGCGCAGCGCCTTGTTCTGGACACGCTGCAGTTTAAGTAAGTTTGTTTTTGCTGCAAGAGAGAGGGCTAGAGGAGAGTACGTTATCAGAGGACGTATCAGGGATTTGTAGAGGTGTAGTTTGGTGCGATGAGAGGCATGTTTCAGCTTGTAGAGGCCCGCAAGGGCCTTACTAGCCATTGCATGTCTTGAGTGAATGTGTCCGTGTAAACATGTCCTTGATGGTCGTGGTTGTGTAGGTAGATACGAACGAACGAAAGTTCAGGTAAGATCCCTAATGGGATGAGCGGGGAAGACGGGACAGACGAAGAATAGTGCTGGAGAGGAGTGTTCTTAGTCGTAGAAATAGAGCCAGGGCTTAACCCAGCAGCAAAGGCGATCGTGGGACAGATATTGAAAAGAGAAATTCCGGTTCTTCTGTTGG
Organism: Cherax quadricarinatus; assembly: GCF_038502225.1. Taxonomy (NCBI): domain Eukaryota; kingdom Metazoa; phylum Arthropoda; class Malacostraca; order Decapoda; family Parastacidae; genus Cherax; species Cherax quadricarinatus. The sequence goes on from NC_091317.1 coordinate 40,579,860, forward strand.
GACTCCGGTGGGGTGAGCTGGGAGTAAGGGACTTGCGACCTTTAGAGCTAGAGAGGAGTGCAGAACTGAGTCATGTCTTAACCCAAAAAAGCTAAGGCGAACGTGGGTCAGAGAATGGTACCTGTCTTAGAAGGTACCTGTCAGCGGATCCAAGGTTATTTGTAAGTAGGGTTAGGAGCAGGATCATGCAAGGAGTAGAAAAGGTTGTGTTGGTTTGTGGGTCTGCGAATGTCTTCGTCAAGGAGAGAGGTCCAGTAGTCATGTCGTGTCTCAAGTTTGTCTATCTGTCTGTCACTGAGCCTCTTCCAGTACAGATTCAGCGCAGGGACGTCTAACTGGGCATGGAGAGACTCGCTTGTGGCGAAGTCCTCCCATCTGACATCAAGCACCCAGCGCAGCGCCTTGTTCTGGACACGCTGCAGTTTAAGTAAGTTTGTTTTTGCTGCAAGAGAGAGGGCTAGAGGAGAGTAAGTTATCAGAGGACGTATTAGGGATTTGTAGAGGTGTAGTTTGGTGCGTTGAGAGGCATGTTTCAGCTTGTAGAGGCCCGCAAGGGCCTTACTAGCTATTGCATGCCTTGAGTGAATGTGTCCGTGTAAACGAAGAAGGTAGTCAAGATTAACGCCAAGGACAGTGACAGATTGTGTGATAGGGAAGTAAGTGCGGGTGTCAGCTGTTCTGAGTTCGACAGGTAATGGAGGATCACGTTTCCTGTAGTTAAAATACGTAATGCTGGATTTTGCTGCATTGGTTTTGATCCTCCATTTTTGTTCCCAGATGGCTATCCTGTCAACCTCATTTTGTGTTTTGTGTGTGAGTGTATCTATATTGGCATGAGTGATAAGTTGTGTAATGTCGTCTGCATAGGCTAGTGTGATGGAGTTGTGGTATACAGGTGTTGGAATGTCGTTAGTGTATAAAATGTAGAGGGTAGGGGAAAGGACAGATCCCTGGGGTACTCCAGCATTTAGTGTGAAGTAGTCAGAGTAACAGCCTTGGAATTTGATTCTCATGGTACGGCCGTCTAGGAAGTTGCAGAGGAGTTTACGAGTATTGAGAGGCAGGTTGAAGTTAGTGCAGAGTTTGTACTTGAGCCCCTCGTGCCACACAGTGTCAAAAGCTTTTTCAACGTCTTTTGCAACCAGGGCTGTCCTGTTTCTTTGTTTTGTGTTTATGTGGATGTAGTTGAGAATGATGTTAATGGCATCCTGTGTGGATCTGTGTGTTCTGAAGCCAAACTGGCCATCTGAAAGTAGAGAATTATGTTCCAGGTATCTGCGAAGGCGATGATTAATGAGTTTTTCAAAGAGTTTTCCTAAAGTTTCGAGGAGGCTGATAGGGCGATAGTTTCTAGGGTCAGAGTGGTCTTTATTGGGTTTAGGAAGGAGGATAGCAGTAGCAGCTTTGAAGAGGGAAGGGAAGTATCCAGAGGCAAGGGAGGCATTGAGGAGGTTTGTGTAGGCAGTAATGATAGAGTCAGGAAGGTGTTTCAGGATAATATGGTTTAGGCCAGAGGCACCAGGAGCCTTTGGAGGAAGGTGTCTGAGGAGAGTTTTAATGTCTGTGTTGGTGAAAGGAGTGTCGAGTTCTTGGGAGGAGGTAAGAGTGTCTAGATGTATGTGGCTGTCTGGTGTTGTTTCTTGTGTGTGTGCAGTGTTCCAGTGTTCTATGTTCTGAATGTGTTGAATAACGTTAGGGTGAGGTGGGTGAGCGTGGAAGATGTTCTCCCAGATGTGTTTGAAGATGTTGGTAGCAGCCTGTGGGTCTGAGATGTGTGTGTTGTTGTGGGTGATGTGTTTGAATTTGTTGGTGGGAGTAGTGCCTCTGATTTTTTTGATAAAGTTCCAGAAGGCTTTAGTGTTTTTAACACGCTGCCTGTCCGCTTGTTGTATTAGTCGTGACCAGTGATTGTTGTGGTCTTGGTCTAGGCTGTGTAAAATGTTGTTTCTAAGGTAAGTGAGATCTAATCGGACTTGATTAAATCTATGTGTGTTGTAGAGGAAGCGGTTGTGGTAGCAGATAATTAGTCTTCTTGTTCTGAGTGACGGTTTGAAGGAATAACGAGTGGTGTGAGTTTTCTTTGGTATTGCGATGTTGGCTGCTTGTGTAATGGTGTCCTGGATGAGATCAAGTTGAGTATCGATGTCAGAGATAGGTTTGTTGTTGTAGTCATAGGTGAGGTTAATATTGTCTATGTGTTGTTTGAAAGCATCCCAGTCAGCGTTCTTGTAGGAGAATGAAGGTGTGGTTGGAATGAGGATAGGGTTGGAGGAGATGTGTAAGATGACTGGGATGTGATCAGAGCCTGTAATAGGGCCAGGTGAGATGTAATGTTGAAATAGAGAGCTGGCTCGGTTTGCCAGAATGATGTCTGGTTTGCCTTGGCCCGTGTGGTTGAAGAAGGTATTGAAGTCTGGGCCAAGATGAATTAGGTGTTTATGGTTTGTGAAGTTGAGTAATTGGTGACCAAGTTGGTTGTTACTGGTGTGATGAAAGGCAGTGTGTTTGGCATTCATGTCAGCTAGTAGGTAAGTTGGTGTGTTGGTGTAGTTGAAGACTAAGGAGAGGTCGTGTATGTTGAGAGTAGTGTTTGGGCGAGCATAGGTGGTGAAAAAGATAAAGGGGCCAAGGTGGGTGTGTATTCTGACCGCAAGACAGTGTTGGTGAATAAAAGGGATTGGGAGAAATTCATGTTTTATGTTGGAATTGACAAGGATGGCAACCCCATCGTGGGGATCATAGGGGGACTGTAGTGCAGTATAACCATAATGGCGGATACATTGAGGGGCTTTGAGGCAGGTACTGTTTAGCAAAACAATATCTGGCCTCTCTGCTTCAAGGAGCTCGGCCAGTAGGTGTCTAATTGTAAAGTAAGAACGTACGTTGAACTGAATCGCCTTAAACGTGATTTAATGGTTTCGTCTTAGCAAAGTTAATGTCGGGGGAGGAGTTTGGATTAAAGCCCGTGATAGAGGTGCCATCAGTGGATGTGTGTTTGTAGGTGCTACGGACCCGTTTCCTGGAGGGGGAGGAAGAGATGGATCTGTTTTTATGTTCTTTGGTCTGTCCGTTAGAAGTTGGGGTAGGTTTAGGTTTGAGTGGATTTTGTCTGGAGGAGGTGGAGTTGGACCTGGATGAGGTTTTGGTTGTGGTGGAGTTGGCGAAGGTGGATGCAGAGGAAGTGGAAGTTTTGGTAAGCTGTGAGGAAGTGGAAGCTTTGGAAGGGGATGAAGTGGGTAAGGAAGTGGGGAGAGGGGTGGTCGTAGCAATAGCAGTAGGGGTGTTGGTGGGAGGTGTAGAAGTAGTGAAGAGAGGTAGTGGAGGAGGAGAGCTGGTGGGAGTAGGAAGTGGGGGGGTGGGAGAGAGGAAGGAGGGAGAGGTTGTAGGAGGCTTGGAAGAGAAGCAGGAAGGAGGGATAATTAAAGAGGGAAGATTGTTAGCAGACAAGATTAGGTTAAGGACATGTGAGTAGTCTGATTGGTAAGCTTGTGAGATTACCATCGCAGAGTGGGCAGCAGTGGCAAGTTGACAGTTAGTTTTGTAGTCTAGTGTGGGTGTAGAAGGAGAAGTGCTTGTAGTCTGTGTGTTGGTGTTTGATGTGTGTAGAGTAGAAGAGGTAGACCAAGTGCGTGGGGAGGCCCAGGCATTGGGGGTAGGGGAGGGAGGTGTGGAAGGGGAGGGAGGTGTGGAAGGGGAGGGAGGAGCAGGGAAGGGGTTGGGTAGGGAGGGAGGTTGGTTTGCTCTGAGGGAGGAGAGAATGTGCTTTCTAGAAGGGCAGGAATTTGCAACTGCAGTGTGTGACCCGCCGCAGTTAGAACATTTAAGGGGGAGGTTGCAGGTATTCCAGAAGTGGCCAGTTGCTGAACATCTGGAGCAGACTTGTGTAGATGTGCATGTGTTTTTGTCGTGGCCGAATTCGTAGCATTTAAGACATTGTGTGATTGGGTGGAAGTTCGGAGTGAAGAGAGCGTTTGGAGGAATGCGGATGGTCTTGGCAAAGATTCCTTGACTGAAGAGTGTAGAGGCGTCAGCAGGAGTAGAACAGCGTATTTTGAGAATGGTAGAGTTTTCTGGTCTGTAAATATCGTCAACAGAGACTTTGTTCTTAGTACTGATATCTTTTATTAAGTCTTCTTTGTCTGTGTCATAGGCTGTCAGGAGAGAGTAGTCTACGTGTTTAGCAATGACTGTGCTTTTGGCACGGTGCTCAGGAGTCCAAATAATGGTGAAGCCTGCGTTGAGAAGTTTTTGTCTGGTATCGCTTGAGGTGTACGCTTCGTAGGAATGTTTGTCAAGAAGGAGTTTGAAGCCTGAGTTGGTTTTGAAGACTTTAAGTTGAGGTGCACCAGTGATCTGATATAATAAATTTTCCGGACAGATAGTGGCATCAGGATTAGAAAATTTGAGGTTTAGCGAGAAGGAATTGGATTTAGTAGAAGCAGAGGCAGGTGTGGGAGGTTGGGGGAGAGTGGAAGGGGGGTGGGAGGTGGAAGGCAACGAAGGCATCGTCCAATTACGAAAAGATGTAATTGGAGGTGACAATCGGCCAAAAAGTGAGAGTACTCAGCTAGGCAAGTACGTGTAAGTAGACACACGTACTTGCCTGGCGCAGGACACTGAGGAGGTGAACTGTAGCTTGATGGAGCACTGTATATCCTGAGTGGTGGAGAGACTGGCTGTATGGCGTGCAGTCGACAGGCGAAGAGAATTCAGGCAGCAAGAGGCTTCCTGCCCTTCGGTCGGCAACCACCGACGCACCAATCCTGATGGTGGAGAGGAAGACGAAGGTCCAGCAAGCACTACTCAAAGCACTACTCAACACGGGGTAATTTCGAGAGAGGCGAGATCGTCGATGTGAGGTAAGCACACGTCACCACTCGAGCTAAGTCGCTAGATCGCTTCTCGTAGGTAGATACTTGGAATACCTCATTCCAATACTTCATTCCAAGTATCTACCTCCACAACCACGACCATCAAAGACATTACCAGTGATAGACAGGACAAGCTTCCACCCTCTGCAGGGGTATACATAATCCCTTGTAATGACTGCAACGAATTATACGTGGGCGAAACATCAAGCGACCTCCAAACACGTATTTCAGAACACCAATACGCAAGCAGGTCTGACGATACAAGGAATGCCTGTGTACAACATCGTAATTCACACAACCACTTGATAAACTACAGAAACTCAAGACTTATCGCCACAGAAGACAACACTCAATACCGAAGAATCCTGAACATTAAAATGGTATAAAATACCGACAGGTTGTTAGGTAAGACACATATGCAACAGTTAGGTATCTTTATTTCGAAACGTTTCGCCTACACAGTAGGCTTCTTCAAGTCTCACCTCTTGGCGCTATATAAGGCTCCATCCTGTCACTTCATCTCCATATTGTTTCATTCTATGGAACAATGCTCTTCTCCAGACTGAGGGACTGACCACCTCAAAACTTCAAGGGTGATGGACTGATTACATCGTCTTCAAGTATCTTCTGCTTCTATCAACTTTTCTGTACTCGGGTTGGTAGGTAAGACACATAGGCAACAGTTAGGCAACTTTATTCCGAAACGTTTCGCCTACACAGTAGGCTTCTTCAGTCGAATACAGAAAGTAGGCAGGAACAGTAGAGAAGACGATGTAATCAGTCCATCACCCTTAAAGTCGTAGAATTTGAGGTTGTCAGTCCCTCGGCCTGGAGAAGTTCAGTTCCATAGTCAGGAACTATCTGAAGAATAGTTCCTGACTATGAACATAAGAACATAAGAACATAAGAATGTAGGAACACTGCAGAAGGCCTACTGGCCCATACGAAGCAGGTCCTTATCAAAACGACATCTACCTAAAGCTACTCAAGAAACAACTCCCGCACCCCCCAACACCAATCAAACCCAGCCCCTCCCGCTCATATATTTGTCCAGTCTCTTCTTAAAGCTACCCAAGGTCCTAGCCTCTATCACCCCACTGGGAAGACTGTTCCACGCATCTACAACTCTGTTAGAAAACCAGTACTTACCTATGTCCTTTCTAAATCTAAATTTATCCAACTTAAATCCATTATTCCTGGTTCTTACCTGGTTCGACACCCTCAGTACTTTATTAATGTCTCCCTTGTTTATGCCCGTCATCCACTTATACACTTCAATGATATCTCCCCTCATTCTACGCCTCTCCAGAGAGTGGAGATTTAAGGCTTTAAGTCTATCTTCATACGGGAGGTTCCTTACACAGTAAATCATTTTACGTGTACTTAGCTCTGTGAAGACCTGTTTGTGTGCTCTTGAGTGGTGACCTGTACTTTGAGTGCTGACCTGTACTTAACTCTGTGAAGAAGTGTCTTGTTTGCTCCCGTGGACTGAACCAAGATGCCCTCCATCGAGCAACTCTACCAGCAACTTAAGGAAGAGTTGAAGGCAGCGAAGATGGAGATACGGCGATTGACCGAGGAAAACAAGAGGATTCGTAGTAGTCCTCCTGTTTCGAGTTGTCAGGTCAAGAAGGGATCGTGGTCAGTGGCTGGACAGCAGGGGACGACGAAGTTGACGATCAAGAAGACGAATGGAAAGCCAGAAACGATGAAGAAGAAAGAGACTGCTGTGGAAACTCCCGTGGAAACCTCCAACGCATTCTCGGTGCTACCCGACGAATGTGAGTCTACTACTGGGATCGTCACGACGAACGACAAGGAAGGTAAGAATATTGTTGTTGTTGGGGATAGCCAGGTTAGATACATGGATAGGGCATTCTGCTTGAAGGACAGGAATAGGAGACAAAGGGTATGCTTTCCTGGGGCTGGGATGGAGGACATTGTTAGCCGGCTTGACAACATCATGAACGGTAATGGGATCAATCCTATTATTTGCCTCAGTGCTGGAGGCAATGATGTAGGCAAGCGTAGAAGTGAGGATTTAGTTAGAAAGTTCAGGACAGCTATAGACATGATTAGGAAGAAGGGGGGGGCGCCCTGTAATATGTGGCATTTTGCCAAGAAGAGGTGTTGGTAATGAATGGTTGTCCAGAGCAATTGGTATTAATTGTTGGCTGGATAAACACTGTAAGGATAATGCAGTACCATTCATTGACAACTGGGACAACTTCTATGGCCGAAATGACATGTATGCCAGGGATGGGGTTCACTTATCCAGGGCAGGTGTGGGTTTTCTTGCTAACTCAGTTGAGGGGGTTGTTAGGACTTTAAACTAGGATTAGTTAGAGGTATGGGTTTAAAAATGATTAATAATGAGTATGGATATATTGACTTATGCTCTGATATTAAGAATCTTTATAGTAACTGTCATGGAGTAACTCTGGGTAATGATAATTTCAGAAATTGTGTAAAAACAAAGATGAATATGAAAAATGTGCAGAAGAAAAAAACATATGATGGTATTTTATGCTAACAGTCGAAGTGCAAGAAATAAAATTAATGAACTACGTTTGGTAGCATGTGCTGGGAACTTTGATATCATTGCATTAACTGAAACGTGGTATGATTTAAAGAGTCGGGATATGACTACTGAGTGTAATATTCAGGGATTTAAGTTATTCAATGTGGATAGATGTAATGGGAAGGGGGGAGGAGTTGCATTGTATGTTCGTGAAAATATTAATTGTTGCATAAAAAAAGGTATAAAAATAGATGGAGCAGTAACAGAGTCTGTTTGGGTAGAGTTCGTGGAGGGTCAAGAAAAACTAATTCTAGGTGTAATATACCGACCTCCAGGCTTGGATCACGATAGAGGGAGACTTCTTTGGGACGAAATTGTTAGGGCTTCTGGACACCGTAACGTAGTCATAGTAGGGGATTTTAACTTTAGCCAAATTGACTGGAATTCTTTGACAGGTAATCTAGAGTCCAGTGACTTCATGGAAACAGTTCAGGACTGTTTTCTGAAACAGAGTGTAACTGAACCTACCAGGGGTAATAATTTGCTAGACCTAGTCTTGTCAAATAAGGAAACACTAGTGAATAATCTGGAGATCACTGAAGAGCTTGGCGCAAGTGATCACAAATCCATCACCTTTAGCATTAATTGGGAATGCAAGAATAATGATAGTACAGTAAAAATCCCCGATTTTCGTTCTGCCGATTATAATGGACTTAGGGAACATCTGTCTAATCTTGATTGGGGTTATCTAGCTAATGATTTTATTGACGATAATCATACTTATGAATATGAAGGGATCTGCTTTTATGATTGTTTTCTTAATAATGTACACAGTGCCCAGAGTATATACATTCCCCAGAGAGAAATTAGGTCTAATAATAACGATCCCAAATGGGTTAACAGGAGGTTAAAGCATCTATTAGGGGAGAAAAGGGGAATTTATAGGCGCATCAGACGAGGAGAGGTTAACCTTACTGACCAATATGTTCAGCTTAAAAGAGAAGTAACAAAGGCGATTAGAAAGGCTAAACGTGACTATGAAATTAGAGTCGCTAATGAATCAAAGACTAATCCAAAGGGGTTCTTTCAAGTGTATAGGACGAAGGTGAAGGAAAAAGTAGGACCTCTGAAATCTGGGAATGGACAGCTGACGGATAATGAACTGGAAATGTGTTCCTTATTTAATGACTATTTTTTGTCAGTTTTTACACAGGAAGATGTAAATGAGATTCCAGTAATTAACAATTATTTAGTTCCTGATGAATTTAAGTTAACTAATATTACTGTCACGAGGGACATGGTTATTAAACAGATAGACAAACTGAAACAAAATAAGTCCCCTGGACCCGATGAGTTGTTTTCAAGGGTACTTAAGGAATGCAAGATGGAGCTTAGTCAGCCATTAACGAGTATATTCAATGCGTCCATCCTTACCAGTGTTGTGCCAGAGATGTGGAAGATGGCCAATGTGGTTCCTATATTCAAATCAGGGGATAAGTCCACTCCTTCAAATTACCGTCCAATAAGCCTGACATCTATAGTGGGCAAGTTATTAGAATCAATTATAGCTGACATTATCAGAAGTCACCTTGAAGAGCATAACTTCATAAATGAATCTCAGCATGGATTCACGAGAGGTCGTTCCTGCCTGACAAACTTACTGACGTTCTTCAATAGAACATTTGAGACAGTTGACAGTGATAAGGAATATGATATTGTTTATTTGGATTTTAGTAAAGCCTTCGACAGAGTACCTCACAAGAGACTCTTAAGAAAAGTGGCAGCTCATGGTATAGGAGGTAAAGTTCTAGCATGGATTGAGGCATGGCTTACCAATAGAAAGCAGAGAGTTACCATTAATGGAGTGAAATCTGAATGGGGATTAGTCACTAGTGGCGTTCCACAAGGATCAGTTTTAGGCCCTCTCTTGTTCATAATTTACATTAATGACCTTGATGAAGGGATTACTAGTGACATGAGTAAGTTTGCTGATGATACAAAGATAGACCATACCCCCGGCCGGGATTGAACCCGCGGTCATAGAGTCTCAAAACTCCAGCCCGTCGCGCTAACCACTAGACCAGCTAGCCACAATAAGATTCATCCAACTAGGTATATTTCTACACCATAGGAAGGTTAGCACAGGCACCTCTGTGACCACAAATGCAAGTTTTTACAGACGAATCTCCAGCTAGCGTGGCCGTGACGAACTCTAGCTCAAGTCCCTTCACTGCCGTCAACATGACTTAAGAAATCGTAATGACACGATTGCAAATAAACCATACCCCCGGCCGGGATTGAACCCGCGGTCATAGAGTCTCAAAACTCCAGCCCGTCGCGCTAACCACTAGACCAGCTAGCCACAATAAGATTCATCCAACTAGGTATATTTCTACACCATAGGAAGGTTAGCACAGGCACCTCTGTGACCACAAATGCAAGTTTTTACAGACGAATCTCCAGCTAGCGTGGCCGTGACGAACTCTAGCTCAAGTCCCTTCACTGCCGTCAACATGACTTAAGAAATCGTAATGACGGCCGGGGGTATGGTTTATTTGCAATCGTGTCATTACGATTTCTTAAGTCATGTTGACGGCAGTGAAGGGACTTGAGCTAGAGTTCGTCACGGCCACGCTAGCTGGAGATTCGTCTGTAAAAACTTGCATTTGTGGTCACAGAGGTGCCTGTGCTAACCTTCCTATGGTGTAGAAATATACCTAGTTGGATGAATCTTATTGTGGCTAGCTGGTCTAGTGGTTAGCGCGACGGGCTGGAGTTTTGAGACTCTATGACCGCGGGTTCAATCCCGGCCGGGGGTATGGTTTATTTGCAATCGTGTCATTACGATTTCTTAAGTCATGTTGACGGCAGTGAAGGGACTTGAGCTAGAGTTCGTCACGGCCACGCTAGCTGGAGATTCGTCTGTAAAAACTTGCATTTGTGGTCACAGAGGTGCCTGTGCTAACCTTCCTATGGTGTAGAAATATACCTAGTTGGATGAATCTTATTGTGGCTAGCTGGTCTAGTGGTTAGCGCGACGGGCTGGAGTTTTGAGACTCTATGACCGCGGGTTCAATCCCGGCCGGGGGTATGGTTTATTTGCAATCGTGTCATTACGATTTCTTAAGTCATGTTGACGGCAGTGAAGGGACTTGAGCTAGAGTTCGTCACGGCCACGCTAGCTGGAGATTCGTCTGTAAAAACTTGCATTTGTGGTCACAGAGGTGCCTGTGCTAACCTTCCTATGGTGTAGAAATATACCTAGTTGGATGAATCTTATTGTGGCTAGCTGGTCTAGTGGTTAGCGCGACGGGCTGGAGTTTTGAGACTCTATGACCGCGGGTTCAATCCCGGCCGGGGGTATGGTTTATTTGCAATCGTGTCATTACGATTTCTTAAGTCATTCAAAGATAGGCCGTATAATTCACTCTGAGGAGGATATCAATGAACTCCAGGACGATTTGAACAAATTAATGTCTTGGTCTGAGAAATGGCAGATGAAGTTTAATGTGGATAAGTGTAAGGTACTTGCCCTTGGTAATGAAAATAACCCTCGAAGCTATAATCTAGGTGAAGTAGAGCTTGGTCATACAGAATGTGAAAAAGACTTGGGAGTCATGGTAAGCAGAAATCTGTTAGGTAAGACACATATGCAACAGTTAGGTATCTTTATTATGAAACGTTTCGCCTACACAGTAGGCTTCTTCAGTCAAGTACAGAAAAGTTGATAGAAGCAGAAGATACTTGAAGACGATGTAATCAGTCCATCACCCTTAAAGTTTTGAGGTGGTCAGTCCCTCAGTCTGGAGAAGAGCATTGTTCCATAGTATGAAACATATTGTTTCATACTATGGAACAATGCTCTTCTCCAGACATATTGTTTCATACTATGGAACAATGCTCTTCTCCAGACTGAGGGACTGACCACCTCAAAACTTTAAGGGTGATGGACTGATTACATCGTCTTCAAGTATCTTCTGCTTCTATCAACTTTTCTGTACTTGACTGAAGAAGCCTACTGTGTAGGCGAAACGTTTCATAATAAAGATACCTAACTGTTGCATATGTGTCTTACCTAACAACCTGTCGGTATTTTATACCATTTTAATGTTCAAGCAGAAATCTAAAGCCAAGACAGCAGTGCCTCAGTGTGCGCAACAAGGCCAACAGATTACTTGGATTTATCTCAAGAAGTATAAGTAACAGAAGTCCAAAAGTTATTTTACAGCTCTATACATCACTAGTGAGGCCTCATTTAGATTATGCTGCTCAGTTTTGGTCCCCTTACTACAGGATGGACATAGACTCATTAGAGAACATACAGAGAAGAATGACTAAAATGATTTACTGTGTAAGGAACCTCCCGTATGAAGATAGACTTAAAGCCTTAAATCTCCACTCTCTGGAGAGGCGTAGAATGAGGGGAGATATCACTGAAGTGTATAAGTGGATGACGGGCTTAAACAAGGGAGACATTAATAAAGTACTCAGGGTGTCGAACCAGGTAAGAACCAGGAATAATGGATTTAAGTTGGATAAATTTAGATTTAGAAAGGACATAGGTAAGTACTGGTTTTCTAACAGAGTTGTAGATGCGTGGAACAGTCTTCCCAGTGGGGTGATAGAGGCTAGGACCTTGGGTAGCTTTAAGAAGAGACTGGACAAATATATGGGTGGGAGGGGCTGGGTTTGATTGGTGTTGGGGGTTGCGGGAGTTGTTTCTTGAGTAGCTTTAGATAGAGATCGTTTTGATAAGGACCTGCCTCGTATGGGCCAGTAGGCCTTCTGCAGTGTTCCTACATTCTTATGTTCTTATGTTCTTATGTTCTTATGTTCATTCTTCTCTGTATGTTCTCTAATGAGTCTATGTCCATCCTGTAGTAAGGGGACCAAAACTGAGCAGCATAATCTAAATGAGGCCTCACTAGTGATGTATAGAGCTGTAAAATAACTTTTGGACTTCTGTTACTTATACTTCTTGAGATAAATCCAAGTAATCTGTTGGCCTTGTTGCGCACACTGAGGCACTGCTGTCTTGGCTTTAGATTTCTGCTTACCATGACTCCCAAGTCTTTTTCACATTCTGTATGACCAAGCTCTACTTCACCTAGATTATAGCTTCGAGGGTTATTTTCATTACCAAGGGCAAGTACCTTACACTTATCCACATTAAACTTCATCTGCCATTTCTCAGACCAAGACATTAATTTGTTCAAATCGTCCTGGAGTTCATTGATATCCTCCTCAGAGTGAATTATACGGCCTATCTTTGTATCATCAGCAAACTTACTCATGTCACTAGTAATCCCTTCATCAAGGTCATTAATGTAAATTATGAACAAGAGAGGGCCTAAAACTGATCCTTGTGGAACGCCACTAGTGACTAATCCCCATTCAGATTTCACTCCATTAATGGTAACTCTCTGCTTTCTGTTGGTAAGCCATGCCTCAATCCATGCTAGAACTTTACCTCCTATACCATGAGCTGCCACTTTTCTTAAGAGTCTCTTGTGAGGTACTCTGTCGAAGGCTTTACTAAAATCCAAATAAACAATATCATATTCCTTATCACTGTCAACTGCCTCAAATGTTCTATTGAAGAACGTCAGTAAGTTTGTCAGGCAGGAACGACCTCTCGTGAATCCATGCTGAGATTCATTTATCAAGTTATGCTCTTCAAGGTGACTTCTGATAATGTCAGCTATAATTGATTCTAATAACTTGCCCACTATAGATGTCAGGCTTATTGGACGGTAATTTGAAGGAGTGGACTTATCCCCTGATTTGAATATAGGAACCACATTAGCCATCTTCCACATCTCTGGCACAACACTGGTAAGGATGGACGCATTGAATACACTCGTTAATGGCTGACTAAGCTCCATCTTGCATTCCTTAAGTACCCTTGAAAACAACTCATCGGGTCCCGGGGACTTATTTTGTTTCAGTTTGTCTATCTGTTTAATAACCATGTCCCTCGTGACAGTAATATTAGTTAACTTAAATTCATCAGGAACTAAATAATTGTTAATTACTGGAATCTCATTTACATCTTCCTGTGTAAAAACTGACAAAAAATAGTCATTAAATAAGGAACACATTTCCAGTTCATTATCCGTCAGCTGTCCATTCCCAGATTTCAGAGGTCCTACTTTTTCCTTCACCTTCGTCCTATACACTTGAAAGAACCCCTTTGGATTAGTCTTTGATTCATTAGCAACTCTAATTTCATAGTCACGTTTAGCCTTTCTAATCGCCTTTTTTACTTCTCTTTTAAGCTGAACATATTGGTCAGTAAGGTTAACCTCTTCTCTTCTGATGCGCCTATAAATTCCCCTTTTCTCCCCTAATAGATGCTTTAGCCTCCTGTTAACCCATTTGGGATCGTTATTATTAGACCTAATTTCTCTCTGGGGAATGTATATACTCTGGGCACTGTGTACATTATTAAGAAAACAATCATAAAAGCAGATCCCTTCATATTCATAAGTATGATTATCGTCAATAAAATCATTAGCTAGATAACCCCAATCAAGATTAGACAGATGTTCCCTAAGCCCATTATAATCGGCAGAACGAAAATCGGGGATTTTGACTGTATTATCATTATTCTTGCATTCCCAATTAATGCTAAAGGTGATGGATTTGTGATCACTTGCGCCAAGCTCTTCAGTGATCTCTATATTATTCACGAGTGTTTCCTTATTTGACAAGACTAGGTCTAGCAAATTATTACCCCTGGTAGGTTCAGTTACACTCTGTTTCAGAAAACAGTCCTGAACTGTTTCCATGAAGTCACTGGACTCTAGATTACCTGTCAAAGAATTCCAGTCAATTTGGCTAAAGTTAAAGTCCCCTACTATGACTACGTTACTGTGTTCAGAAGCCCTAACAATTTCGTCCCAAAGAAGTCTCCCTCTATCGTGATCCAAGCCTGGAGGTCGGTATATTACACCTAGAATTAGTTTTTCTTGACCCTCCACGAACTCTACCCAAACAGACTCTGTTACTGCTCCATCTATTTTTATACCTTTTTTTATGCAACAATTAATATTTTCTCGAACATACAATGCAACTCCTCCCCCCTTCCCATTACATCTATCCACATTGAATAACTTAAATCCCTGAATATTACACTCAGCAGTCATATCCCGACTCTTTAAATCATACCACGTTTCAGTTAATGCAATGATATCAAAGTTCCCAGCACATGCTACCAAACGTAGTTCATTAACTTTATTTCTTGCACTTCGACTGTTAGCATAAAATACCATCATATGTTTTTTCTTCTGCACATTTTTCCTATTCATCTTTGTTTTTACACAATTTCTGAAATTATCATTACCCAGAGTTACTCCATGACAGTTACTATTAAGATTCTTAATATCAGAGCATAAGTCAATATATCCATATTCATTATTAATCATTTCAAAACCCATACCTCTAACTAATCCTAGTTTAAAGTCCTAACAACCCCCTCAACTGAGTTAGCAAGAAAACCCACACCTGCCCTGGATAAGTGAACCCCATCCCTGGCATACATGTCATTTCGGCCATAGAAGTTGTCCCAGTTGTCAATGAATGGTACTGCATTATCCTTACAGTGTTTATCCACCCAACAATTAATACCAATTGCTCTGGACAACCATTCATTACCAACACCTCTTCTTGGCAAAATGCCACATACAACAGGGCGCCCCCCCTTCTTCCTAATCATGTCTATAGCTGTCCTGAACTTTCTAACTAAATCCTCACTTCTACGCTTGCCTACATCATTGCCTCCAGCACTGAGGCAAATAATAGGATTGATCCCATTACCGTTCATGATGTTGTCAAGCCGGCTAACAATGTCCTCCATCCCAGCCCCAGGAAAGCATACCCTTTGTCTCCTACTCCTGTCCTTCAAGCAGAATGCCCTATCCATGTATCTAACCTGGCTATCCCCAACAACAACAATATTCTTGTAATAAAGTTGGTAGAATTACCGACAATATGTAAAGTAAAAGGACACAAGTGCAACTAATGTGACATTTATTGTGGCAACGTTTCGCTCTCCAGGAGCTTTATCAAGCCATTACAAACAATTCATGGACACAGAGGGTATATAAAGGCTCAGAGTGAGGTGATTACTAGTGAGGTACCATTTCGAATATGAATATGAGGGCCAATCTTCAGATTGACCAACACACTGCTGAGCATATTCTCAGCACAGTCACCACAGCTAACCTCCAACAGAAGATCAAACTCAATCGCAAACTTCAGTACCTCTGCACTAACAGTCGGTGGAAGGAAATGGGACGCGAATCCCTGATAAACAACTTATCGTCACGCACCTTAACCGACTACGAGAAACAAGCACTGAGTCTGGGACTCAAATTTACCACCAACATACGCAAACCTAACTATCAACTCAATCTTGTTACCAGGAACCATAGACACAGTGACAGCAACTTCCAGAAGGGTTATATACAGGGCCTTCTCACTGCAGCTTTATGTGAACCTTCTTCTTCTAATCTTCCTAGAAGATACATCACTGCCCTTAAGGACCTCGCCAACGACCCCAACATTATCGTCACCACCGCCGACAAAGGAGGTGGAGTCGTCATACTCAACACCAGTGACTACAACACTAAAATGATGGACCTTTTGAATGATCAATCTACATACGAACCTATCAGCACTCAACAGTGGGAGACGCTCACCAAAGACTTTCTATACAAAAGCAGACAAATACTCAAACGCACTAGAGAAGGGAAGAAACTTCTGTACTTGTTACCAAGCAACCCTAAACCAGCACACATGTATGGTTTACCCAAGACCCATAAACACAATATTCCTCTCAGACCAATCACGTCAGGAATAGGCAGTGCTCCACACAAACTAGCCGGAGTTCTTGCCAAACATCTTTCCTGCCTTCTGGGGACCATCAGCCCCGCTCATCTTAAACACTCAGGCGACCTTCTCAACCGCATCCGTAACCTCTCCATCCGTAACAAGAAACTAAGCAGTTTGGATGTGACTTCCCTCTTCACAAAAGTACCTACCAAAAAAGCCATCGAGGTTCTACGACGTAAAGTCAACCAGGACCTTAATCTTCCTTTACCTCCCGGAGATTTTGTTGACTTGATTGAACTCTGTGTTAACTTCAACTGTTTTTCCTTCAATAACAAGCTCTACAAACAAACCTACGGCATGGGAATGGGGTCCCCAATAAGTGCCGTCCTAGCCAACTTATACATGGAACACCTAGAGTCCGAACACTTCGCCAACATCATCCCTTCAAGCGTCACTTGGTTACGTTACGTGGACGATGTCCTCGTAATAACTCCAAAACGTTTTGATGTACGGGATCTTCAGGCAAGGCTCAACGCAGTTGAACCAGCGATTCAGTTTACACTAGAAGAAGAGTCCAATGACAAGCTACCTTTCCTCGACGTCCTCATTCACAAAGTAGACAACAACCTAAGATTTCAAGTTTATCGGAAACCCACCAATAAAAATGATCTCACACACTTCTATTCCAGTCAAGATACCAAGACCAAAAGAGGCATCATCATCGGGTTTTTCCTAAGAGCATACCGAATTTGTAGTCCTGAGTTTCTTGACGAGGAATGTACTTACATTCACCAAACATTCACTGAGTTACAATTTCCTTCTTTTTTCATCAAAGACTGCAAGAAAAGAGCTCTTCAGATCATCAATTCTCCACGCATCAACACCGCTCCCAACAAAGTTATAATTCTTCCCAACAGCCAGGTTGCACTAAACGTCTCAAAAGTACTTTCACAAGCTAACACCAGAGTCGCCATCGCTTCTACCACTTCAATAAAGGATCTAACCAGGACAAAACCCAAGCACCACGAACCAGTCAATGCAGGAGTTTACACTATACCCTGTGGAGGCTGTGACAAGATCTACGTAGGTGAAACAGCAAGAAACCTCGACACCCGCCTCAATGAACACATATACGCATGTAGGAACGACAACTTAAACAACGCCTGTGTACAACACCGAAATTCCACCAATCATCTTATGAAATTCAGAGACGCCCAATTAGTGATAAAAGAAACTAATTTCCGCACACGCAAGTGCCTTGAATCAGCACTGATCGCTGTTTCGAATACAATTAAACAAAACAACGGCAGCTTCACCATCTCCGAAGTCTTAGCAAGAATCCTCCTGAAAACAGTAAACCCTGCCATCACATAGTCTCTCCTGTTATACTACACAAAGCACAGAGAGTGAACACTGAAACAACCTGCCTCATTCCAGTTTATATTTGTCCAACCTATTTTTATGTTACCCAAGTAATAGCTTTTATATCCTTTTACTCATGTACGAATTAATTGCTTTTGTCACTACCACTACTACTACTACTACTACCACTAGTGAACATCGAAATGGTACCTCACTAGTATTCACCTCACTCTGAGCCTTTATATACCCTCTGTGTCCATGTATTGTTTCAGAACACTTCGACAGTGAGAAGCGATCAAGCGACTTAGCTCGAGTGGTGACGTGTGCTTACCTAACACATCGACGATCTCGCCTCTCTCGAAATTACCCCGTGTTGAGTAGTGCTTTGAGTAGTGCTTGCTGGACCTTCGTCTTCCTCTCCACCATCAGGATTGGTGCGTCGGTGGTTGCCGACCGAAGGGCAGGAAGCCTCTTGCTGCCTGAATTCTCTTCGCCTGTTGACTGCACGCCATACAGCCAGTCTCGCCACCACTCAGGATATACAGTGCTCCATCAAGCTACAGTTCACCTCCTCAGTGTCCTGCGCCAGGCAAGTACGTGTGTCTACTTACACGTACTTGCCTAGCTGAGTACTCTCACTTTTTGGCCGATTGTCACCTCCAATTACATCTTTTCGTAATTAGACGATGCCTTCGTTGCCTTCCACCTCCCACCCCCCTTCCACTCTCCCCCAACCTCCCACACCTGCCTCTGCTTCTACTAAATCCAATTCCTTCTCGCTAAACCTCAAATTTTCTAATCCTGATGCCACTATCTGTCCGGAAAATTTATTATATCAGATCACTGGTGCACCTCAACTTAAAGTCTTCAAAACCAACTCAGGCTTCAAACTCCTTCTTGACAAACATTCCTACGAAGCGTACACCTCAAGCGATACCAGACAAAAACTTCTCAACGCAGGCTTCACCATTATTTGGACTCCTGAGCACCGTGCCAAAAGCACAGTCATTGCTAAACACGTAGACTACTCTCTCCTGACAGCCTATGACACAGACAAAGAAGACTTAATAAAAGATATCAGTACTAAGAACAAAGTCTCTGTTGACGATATTTACAGACCAGAAAACTCTACCATTCTCAAAATACGCTGTTCTACTCCTGCTGACGCCTCTACACTCTTCAGTCAAGGAATCTTTGCCAAGACCATCCGCATTCCTCCAAACGCTCTCTTCACTCCGAACTTCCACCCAATCACACAATGTCTTAAATGCTACAAATTCGGCCACGACAAAAACACATGCACATCTACACAAGTCTGCTCCAGATGTTCAGCAACTGGCCACTTCTGGAATACTTGCAACCTCCCCCTTAAATGTTCTAACTGCGGCGGGTCACACACTGCAGTTGCAAATTCCTGCCCTTCTAGAAAGCACATTCTCTCCTCCCTCAGAGCAAACCAACCTCCCTCCCTACCCAACCCCTTCCCTGCTCCTCCCTCCCCTTCCTTACCTCCCTCCCCTTCCACACCTCCCTCCCCTACCCCCAATGCCTGGGCCTCCCCACGCACTTGGTCTACCTCTTCTACTCTACACACATCAAACACCAACACACAGACTACAAGCACTTCTCCTTCTACACCCACACTAGACTACAAAACTAACTGTCAACTTGCCACTGCTGCCCACTCTGCGATGGTAATCTCACAAGCTTACCAATCAGACTACTCACATGTCCTTAACCTAATCTTGTCTGCTAACAATCTTCCCTCTTTAATTATCCCTCCTTCCTGCTTCTCTTCCAAGCCTCCTACAACCTCTCCCTCCTTCCTCTCTCCCACCCCCCCACTTCCTACTCCCACCAGCTCTCCTCCTCCACTACCTCTCTTCACTACTTCTACACCTCCCACCAACACCCCTACTGCTACTGCTACGACCACCCCTCCCCCCACTTCCTTACCCACTTCATCCCCTTCCAAAGCTTCCACTTCCTCACAGCTTACCAAAACTTCCACTTCCTCTGCATCCACCTTCGCCCACTCCACCACAACCAAAACCTCATCCAGGTCCAACTCCACCTCCTCCAGACAAAATCCACTCAAACCTAAACCTACCCCAACTTCTAACGGACAGACCAAAGAACATAAAAACAGATCCATCTCTTCCTCCCCCTCCAGGAAACGGGTCCGTAGCACCTACAAACACACATCCACTGATGGCACCACTATCACGGGCTTTAATCCAAACTCCTCCCCCGACATTAACTTTGCTAAGACGAAACCATTAAATCACGTTTAAGGCGATTCAGTTCAACGTACGTTCTTACTTTACAATTAGACACCTACTGGCCGAGCTCCTTGAAGCAGAGAGGCCAGATATTGTTTTGCTAAACAGTACCTGCCTCAAAGCCCCTCAATGTATCCGCCATTATGGTTATACTGCACTACAGTCCCCCTATGATCCCCACGATGGGGTTGCCATCCTTGTCAATTCCAACATAAAACATGAATTTCTCCCAATCCCTTTTATTCACCAACACTGTCTTGCGGTCAGAATACACACCCACCTTGGCCCCTTTATCTTTTTCACCACCTATGCTCGCCCAAACACTACTCTCAACATACACGACCTCTCCTTAGTCTTCAACTACACCAACACACCAACTTACCTACTAGCTGACATGAATGCCAAACACACTGCCTTTCATCACACCAGTAACAACCAACTTGGTCACCAATTACTCAACTTCACAAACCATAAACACCTAATTCATCTTGGCCCAGACTTCAATACCTTCTTCAACCACACGGGCCAAGGCAAACCAGACATCATTCTGGCAAACCGAGCCAGCTCTCTATTTCAACATTACATCTCACCTGGCCCTATTACAGGCTCTGATCACATCCCAGTCATCTTACACATCTCCTCCAACCCTATCCTCATTCCAACCACACCTTCATTCTCCTACAAGAACGCTGACTGGGATGCTTTCAAACAACACATAGACAATATTAACCTCACCTATGACTACAACAACAAACCTATCTCTGACATCGATACTCAACTTGATCTCATCCAGGACACCATTACACAAGCAGCCAACATCGCAATACCAAAGAAAACTCACACCACTCGTTATTCCTTCAAACCGTCACTCAGAACAAGAAGACTAATTATCTGCTACCACAACCGCTTCCTCTACAACACACATAGATTTAATCAAGTCCGATTAGATCTCACTTACCTTAGAAACAACATTTTACACAGCCTAGACCAAGACCACAACAATCACTGGTCACGACTAATACAACAAGCGGACAGGCAGCGTGTTAAAAACACTAAAGCCTTCTGGAACTTTATCAAAAAAATCAGAGGCACTACTCCCACCAACAAATTCAAACACATCACCCACAACAACACACACATCTCAGACCCACAGGCTGCTACCAACATCTTCAAACACATCTGGGAGAACATCTTCCACGCTCACCCACCTCACCCTAACGTTATTCAACACATTCAGAACATAGAACACTGGAACACTGCACACACACAAGAAACAACACCAGACAGCCACATACATCTAGACACTCTTACCTCCTCCCAAGAACTCGACACTCCTTTCACCAACACAGACATTAAAACTCTCCTCAGACACCTTCCTCCAAAGGCTCCTGGTGCCTCTGGCCTAAACCATATTATCCTGAAACACCTTCCTGACTCTATCATTACTGCCTACACAAACCTCCTCAATGCCTCCCTTGCCTCTGGATACTTCCCTTCCCTCTTCAAAGCTGCTACTGCTATCCTCCTTCCTAAACCCAATAAAGACCACTCTGACCCTAGAAACTATCGCCCTATCAGCCTCCTCGAAACTTTAGGAAAACTCTTTGAAAAACTCATTAATCATCGCCTTCGCAGATACCTGGAACATAATTCTCTACTTTCAGATGGCCAGTTTGGCTTCAGAACACACAGATCCACACAGGATGCCATTAACATCATTCTCAACTACATCCACATAAACACAAAACAAAGAAACAGGACAGCCCTGGTTGCAAAAGACGTTGAAAAAGCTTTTGACACTGTGTGGCACGAGGGGCTCAAGTACAAACTCTGCACTAACTTCAACCTGCCTCTCAATACTCGTAAACTCCTCTGCAACTTCCTAGACGGCCGTACCATGAGAATCAAATTCCAAGGCTGTTACTCTGACTACTTCACACTAAATGCTGGAGTACCCCAGGGATCTGTCCTTTCCCCTACCCTCTACATTTTATACACTAACGACATTCCAACACCTATATACCACAACTCCATCACACTAGCCTATGCAGACGACATTACACAACTTATCACTCATGCCAATATAGATACACTCACACACAAAACACAAAATGAGGTTGACAGGATAGCCATCTGGGAACAAAAATGGAGGATCAAAACCAATGCAGCAAAATCCAGCATTACGTATTTTAACTACAGGAAACGTGATCCTCCATTACCTGTCGAACTCAGAACAGCTGACACCCGCACTTACTTCCCTATCACACAATCTGTCACTGTCCTTGGCGTTAATCTTGACTACCTTCTTCGTTTACACGGACACATTCACTCAAGGCATGCAATAGCTAGTAAGGCCCTTGCGGGCCTCTACAAGCTGAAACATGCCTCTCAACGCACCAAACTACACCTCTACAAATCCCTAATACGTCCTCTGATAACTTACTCTCCTCTAGCCCTCTCTCTTGCAGCAAAAACAAACTTACTTAAACTGCAGCGTGTCCAGAACAAGGCGCTGCGCTGGGTGCTTGATGTCAGATGGGAGGACTTCGCCACAAGCGAGTCTCTCCATGCCCAGTTAGACGTCCCTGCGCTGAATCTGTACTGGAAGAGGCTCAGTGACAGACAGATAGACAAACTTGAGACACGACATGACTACTGGACCTCTCTCCTTGACGAAGACATTCGCAGACCCACAAACCAACACAACCTTTTCTACTCCTTGCATGATCCTGCTCCTAACCCTACTTACAAATAACCTTGGATCCGCTGACAGGTACCTTCTAAGACAGGTACCATTCTCTGACCCACGTTCGCCTTAGCTTTTTTGGGTTAAGACATGACTCAGTTCTGCACTCCTCTCTAGCTCTAAAGGTCGCAAGTCCCTTACTCCCAGCTCACCCCACCGGAGTCCCAACAGAAGAACCGGAATTTCTCTTTTCAATATCTGTCCCACGATCGCCTTTGCTGCTGGGTTAAGCCCTGGCTCTATTTCTACGACTAAGAACACTCCTCTCCAGCACTATTCTTCGTCTGTCCCGTCTTCCCCGCTCATCCCATTTGGGATCTTACCTGAACTTTCGTTCGTTCGTTCATGTATTGTTTGTAATGGCTTGATAAAGCTCCTGGAGAGCGAAACGTTGCCACAATAAATGTCACATTAGTTGCACTTGTGTCCTTTTACTTTACACCTAACTGTTGCATATGTGTCTTACCTAACAACCGAAGAATCCTGGAATCATCACTTATTTCTATATCCGACAACTTCAACCAGAATAGTGGCTTCTATAACATAGCTGAACCACATGCGAAGAAACTTCTTCATCGCTATCCCACATAAGAACATAGGAATGGAGGAACACTGCAGAAGGTCTGGTCACAAACTTATCCAATCTCCCTTCCAAGCTACCCAAGATTTTAGACTCTTTAACCCCACTCGGTACATCATCAGATGCAGCATTCTCCACCTGATCTCAGCATTCTGAACCTGACTATAAATACCCGCGTACCTTCCACCCCAGGTAGATCTGTGTGATGAATGGTTTGAAAAACCGACAAGTTGAAGATTGAGACACTTATGCAGCATATGGGAATCTTTATTCAGGAAACGTTTCGCCACACAGTGGCTTCACCAGTCCAATACAAAGAGGAAGGCGTGACTTGAAAAAGCCCACTGTGTGGGCGAAACGTTGTCAATAAAGGATCACATTATACTGCATATGTGTTTATATTTCCATTGTGTCGGTATTTTATACCATTTACTTCCATCCAGTGGTTACATTCGTCTACATTATACTTTGCACAACACAACGTTGTTAAAATAAATTTAACTTGTTTATATAGATCTATGTATTTCAAAGTCTTGTTTACAGAGGCTCGTATCGACAGTCTGTCAGAAAAATCCAGAGGAACTGACCACTCAACCATCCTATCCTAGCAGCTACCTTCACCAACATGTGTATCACCATACCATTTCCTCTTCACCAACCTGCATACTACAACCATAAAATCTACAGTGACCACCAAATGGGATTCATCTGTGTTTTTACAGCCAGCAACCCCTGTATACATCTGAAATATTTAGTGTAATAACGGCGTGTAGCAATGCAAAGTGCTTGTCAGAGACTGAAGCTATAATCTAGGTGAAGTAGAGCTTGTAATAAAGTTGGTAGAATTACCGACAATATGTAAAGTAAAAGGACACAAGTGCAACTAATGTGACATTTATTGTGGCAACGTTTCGCTCTCCAGGAGCTTTATCAAGCCATTACAAACAATACATGGACACAGAGGGTATATAAAGGCTCAGAGTGAGGTGAATACTAGTGAGGTACCATTTCGATGTTCACTAGTGGTAGTAGTAGTAGTAGTAGTAGTGGTAGTGACAAAAGTAATACAATATGGTAGAGCAATTAATTCGTACATGAGTAAAAGGATATAAAAGCTATTACTTGGGTAACATAAAAATAGGTTGGACAAATATAAACTGGAATGAGGCAGCTTGTTTCAGTGTTCACTCTCTGTGCTTTGTGTAGTATAGCAGGAGAGACTATGTGATGGCAGGGTTTACTGTTTTCAGGAGGATTCTTGCTAAGACTTCGGAGATGGTGAAGCTGCCGTTGTTTTGTTTAATTGTATTCGAAACAGCGATCAGTGCTGATTCAAGGCACTTGCGTGTGCGGAAATTATTTTCTTTTATCACTAATTGGGCGTCTCTGAATTTCATAAGATGATTGGTGGAATTTCGGTGTTGTACACAGGCGTTGTTTAAGTTGTCGTTCCTACATGCGTATATGTGTTCATTGAGGCGGGTGTCGAGGTTTCTTGCTGTTTCACCTACGTAGATCTTGTCACAGCCTCCACAGGGTATAGTGTAAACTCCTGCATTGACTGGTTCGTGGTGCTTGGGTTTTGTCCTGGTTAGATCCTTTATTGAAGTGGTAGAAGCGATGGCGACTCTGGTGTTAGCTTGTGAAAGTACTTTTGAGACGTTTAGTGCAACCTGGCTGTTGGGAAGAATTATAACTTTTTTTGGGAGCGGTGTTGATGCGTGGAGAACTGATGATCTGAAGAGCTCTTTTCTTGCAGTCTTTGATGAAAAAAGAAGGAAATTGTAACTCAGTGAATGTTTGGTGAATGTAAGTACATTCCTCGTCAAGAAACTCAGGACTACAAATTCGGTATGCTCTTAGGAAAAACCCGATGATGATGCCTCTTTTGGTTTTGGTATCTTGACTGGAATAGAAGTGTGTGAGATCATTTTACTCATGTACGAATTAATTGCTCTACCATATTGTATTACTTTTGTCACTACCACTACTACTACTACTACTACTACCACTAGTGAACATCGAAATGGTACCTCACTAGTATTCACCTCACTCTGAGCCTTTATATACCCTCTGTGTCCATGTATTGTTTGTAATGGCTTGATAAAGCTCCTGGAGAGCGAAACGTTGCCACAATAAATGTCACATTAGTTGCACTTGTGTCCTTTTACTTTACATGAAGTAGAGCTTGGTCATACAGAATGTGAAAAAGACTTGGGAGTCATGGTAAGCAGAAATCTAAAGCCAAGACAGCAGTGCCTCAGTGTGCGCAACAAGGCCAACAGATTACTTGGATTTATCTCAAGAAGTATAAGTAACAGAAGTCCAAAAGTTATTTTACAGCTCTATACATCACTAGTGAGGCCTCATTTAGATTATGCTGCTCAGTTTTGGTCCCCTTACTACAGGATGGACATAGACTCATTAGAGAACATACAGGAAAGAATGACTAAAATGATTTACTGTGTAAGGAACCTCCCGTATGAAGATAGACTTAAAGCCTTAAATCTCCACTCTCTGGAGAGGCGTAGAATGAGGGGAGATATCATTGAAGTGTATAAGTGGATGACGGGCATAAACAAGGGAGACATTAATAAAGTACTGAGGGTGTCGAACCAGGTAAGAACCAGGAATAATGGATTTAAGTTGGATAAATTTAGATTTATAAAGGACATAGGTAAGTACTGGTTTTCTAACAGAGTTGTAGATGCGTGGAACAGTCTTCCCAGTGGGGTGATAGAGGCTAGGACCTTGGGTAGCTTTAAGAAGAGACTGGACAAATATATGAGTGGGAGGGGCTGGGTTTGATTGGTGTTGGGGGGTGCGGGAGTTGTTTCTTGAGTAGCTTTATGTAGATGTCGTTTTGATAAGGACCTGTCTCGTATGGGCCAGTAGGCCTTCTGCAGTGTTCCTACATTCTCATGTTCTTATGTTCTTATGTATCAGGTGACACTCATTACTACAACCTGGCTTAGTTTGCTGTAGGTTACTGGCTGTAAAAAACACATAAATTAACTACAGTAGTTGGTTACTATAAATTCCGTGGGTATAGTATGAAGGAGGTTGGTCAATCAATCTTTGCGGGCGAGATGGCTGGGTGGTCAGTGGTTGAGGCTATAACCTGACAGTCTATTCCACTCACATTTATGAATTGTTAAAAGCGTTTATTACGCTAAATATCTCGTGGAACAATGTAAATTGTCCAGTTTATCATAATTTCATCTGTTAATATTTTGAAATGCACAACTGTGTTCCAGTCGCATATTTTCTTCTCTAGATCAGTGTTTATCACAAGAAACTCAGCTCTCAGAGTACAAGTGTACCTTTATCAACAAAGAATATAGTCACAGTACCTAAGCTAGAACAATACTTAAATAATCTCCACTGAGGAGACTGAAACTTGTGACCATATATATATATATATATATATATATATATATATATATATATATATATATATATATATATATATATATATATATATATATATATATATATATATATATATATATATATATATATATATATATATATATGAGGATAACAAAAAGATTAGGTGATGAAAGATTGAATATCAGATTGGAGGGAGAGAGTATGGAGGAGGTGAATGTATTCAGATATTTGGGAGTGGACGTGTCAGCGGATGGGTCTATGAAAGATGAGGTGAATCATAGAATTGATGAGGGAAAAAGAGTGAGTGGTGCACTTAGGAGTCTGTGGAAACAAAGAACTTTGTCCTTGGAGGCAAAGAGGGGAATGTATGAGAGTATAGTTTTACCAACGCTCTTATATGGGTGTGAAGCATGGGTGATGAATGTTGCAGCGAGGAGAAGGCTGGAGGCAGTGGAGATGTCATGTCTGAGGGCAATGTGTGGTGTGAATATAATGCAGAGAATTCGTAGTTTGGAAGTTAGGAGGAGGTGCGGGATTACCAAAACTGTTGTCCAGAGGGCTGAGGAAGGGTTGTTGAGGTGGTTCGGACATGTAGAGAGAATGGAGCGAAACAGAATGACTTCAAGAGTGTATCAGTCTGTAGTGGAAGGAAGGCGGGGTAGGGGTCGGCCTAGGAAGGGTTGGAGGGAGGGGGTAAAGGAGGTTTTGTGTGCGAGGGGCTTGGACTTCCAGCAGGCATGCGTGAGCGTGTTTGATAGGAGTGAATGGAGACAAATGGTTTTTAATACTTGACGTGCTGTTGGAGTGTGAGCAAAGTAACATTTATGAAGGGATTCAGGGAAACCGGCAGGCCGGACTTGAGTCCTGGAGATGGGAAGTACAGTGCCTGCACTCTGAAGGAGGGGTGTTAATGTTGCAGTTTAAAAACTGTAGTGTAAAGCACCCTTCTGGCAAGACAGTGATGGAGTGAATGATGGTGAAAGTTTTTCTTTTTCGGGCCACCCTGCCTTGGTGGGAATCGGCCGGTGTGATAATAAAAAAAAAAAAAAAATATATATATATATATAGTCATCAAAAATACGTTATCAGTTATCATAAGTCATAACACAATCATATCTTGACATCACAGTCATTCTAAAGCAATCACCATAACACAACCATCATCGGTCATCACAACACACTAATCACACAACCATAAGTCATCGTAAAGTTACATCACAGCAATCATAACTTTCACTGTAACAGTTATCATTCACCACTAACAATCACCATAAAAACAGGACACTGACAGCCGCCGCAACATACACTGTCGTACACACGTCCGTTCTACCATTCAGCTATTGAAGTCGCGGCCGGAAATATTATTTTGTAGTGAAGGACCTGGTCTGGGGGATCAATTCTGCTGTGTCCGGCTGGTGGCGCCATCCATCACATATTATGACTGCCACAACGACGTCGCCCACAAAAATATAGCAGTAAATCAGTGTGTGAGAGGCAGCAATGACAGTTCACACGGTGCCTGGTGCTGCCAGGTGCATCCACACTGTGTTTAATGCTGCCTGCACCGTTCACACGGTGCCTGGTGCTGCCAGGTGCATCCACACAGTGTTTAATGCTGCACGCACCGTTAACACGGTGCCTGGTGCATCCAGACGGTGTTTAATGCTGCCTGCGCCATACACACAGTGCCTGGAGCAGTCGACACGGTCAGTTCACACGGTCAGTCCACACAGTGCCTAGAGCAGTCGACACTGTCAGTTCACACGGTCAGTCCACACAATGCCTAGAGCAGTCAACACTGTCAGTTCACACGGGTCAATCTACACAGTGCCTAGAGCAGTCAACACGGTCAGTTCACACGGTCGGTCCACACAGTGCCTAGAGGAGTGAACACGGCCAGTTCCCACAGTCAGTCCACACAGTACCTAGAGAGGTCGACACGGTCAGTTCACACAGTCAGTCCACACAGTGGCTAGAGCAGTCGATACTGTCAGTTCACACAGTCAGTCCACAGAGTACCTAGAGCAGTCAACACGGTCAGTTCACACGGTCGGTCCACACAGTGCCTAGAGCAGTCAACACGGCCAATTCACACGGTCAGTCCACACAGTACCTATAGCAGTCGACACGGTCAGTTCACACAGTCAGTCCACACAGTGCCTAGAGCAGTCGACACTGTCAGTTCACATGGCTCAGTCCACACAGTGCCTAGAGCAGTCGACACTGTCAGTTCACACGGTCATTCCACACAGCGCCTAGAGCAGTCGACACTGTCAGTTCACACGGTCAGTCCACACAGTGTCTAGAGCAGTCCACACAGTCATTCTACACAGCGCCTAGAGCAATCGACACTGTCAGTTCACACGGTCAATCCACACAGTGCCTAGAGTGTCGTGTGGGGGTTCGATTAATATAATTGGGTATAAACACACACATCGGACGGCTGGTAACTAATATATTAGTGGTAAAATAAAGAAGAGGGCGCCAGGCCTGACCTGTCGCCTCCATACCCTGCTCTGAACTGAGAAGCCCAGTGCCAGGAGGGCATTCAAAGAGCTCATACTTCATACTGGGTCATCATGACTCACATAACAGTCAGTGAACTCACGTAGGGAGAGGGTGAATCAGTAATGGTTATTGCTAAGATATCAGTTCACACGGTCGGTCCACACAGTGCCTAGAGCAGTCGACACGGTCAGTTCACACGGGTCAGTCCACATGGCCTATGCTGCAGCCATGTGTGTGTTCTGAGGTACAACATCAGCAGTACTCTACTGAGGCACTACATCAGCAGTACTCTACTGTAGTACAACATCAGCAGTACTCTACTGTAGTACAACATCAGCAGTACTCTACTGAGGTACAACATCAGCAGTACTCTACTGAGGCACAACATCAGCAGTACTCTACTGAGGCACAACATCAGCAGTACTCTGCTGAGGCACTACATCAGCAGTACTCTACTGAGGCAGTACATAAGCAGTACTCTACTGAGGCACAACATCAGCAGTACTCTACTGAGGCAGTACATCAGCAGTACTCTACTGAGGCACAACATCAGCAGTACTCTACTGAGGCACAACATCAGCAGTACTCTACTGAGGCAGTACATCAGCAGTACTTTACTGAGGCAGTACATCAGCAGTACTCTACTGAGGCAGTACATCAGCAGTACTCTACTGAGGCACAACATCAGCAGTACTCTACTGAGGCAGTACATCAGCAGTACTCTACTGAGGCACAACATCAGCAGTACTCTACTGAGGCACAACATCAGCAGCACTCTACTGAGGCACAACATCAGCAGTACTCTACTGAGGCACAACATCAGCAGTACTCTACTGAGGCAGTACATCAGCAGTACTCTACTGAGGCACAACATCAGCAGTACTCTACTGAGGCAGTACATCAGCAGTACTCTACTGAGGCACAACATCAGCAGTACTCTACTGAGGCACAACATCAGCAGTACTCTACTGAGGCACTACATCAGCAGTACTCTACTGAGGCACTACATCAGCAGAACTCTACTGAGGCACTACATCAGCAGTACTCTACTGAGGCACTACATCAGCAGTACTCTACTGAGGCAGTACATCAGCAGTACTCTACTGAGGCAGTACATCAGCAGTACTCTACTGAGGCAGTACATCAGCAGTACTCTACTGAGGCACAACATCAGCAGTACTCTACTGAGGCACAACATCAGCAGTACTCTACTGAGGCACTACATCAGCAGTACTCTACTGAGGCAGTACATCAGCAGTACTCTACTGAGGCACAACATCAGCAGTACTCTATTGAGGCACAACATCAGCAGTACTCTACTGAGGCACAACATCAGCAGTACTCTACTGAGGCACTACATCAGCAGTACTCTACTGAGGCACAACATCAGCAGTACTCTACTGAGGCACAACATCAGCAGTACTCTACTGAGGAACAGCATCAGCAGTACTCTACTGTAGTACAACATCAGCAGTACTCTACTGAGGCACAACATCAGCAGTACTCTACTGTAGTACAACATCAGCAGTACTCTACTGAGGCACAATATCAGCAGTACTCTACTGTAGTACAACATCAGCAGTCCTCTACTGAGGCACAACATCAATAATAATCTACTGTGGCACGACATCAGCAGTACTCTACTGTAGTACAACATCAGCAGTACTCTACTGAGGCACTACATCAGCAGTACTCTACTGAGGCAGTACATCAGCAGTACTCTACTGAGGCACAACATCAGCAGTACTCTACTGAGGCAGTACATCAGCAGTACTCTACTGAGGCAGTACATCAGCAGTACTCTACTGAGGCAGTACATCAGCAGTACTCTACTGAGGCACAACATCAGCAGTACTC
The DNA here is from genome assembly GCF_038502225.1 of Cherax quadricarinatus. Lineage (NCBI taxonomy): Eukaryota > Metazoa > Arthropoda > Malacostraca > Decapoda > Parastacidae > Cherax > Cherax quadricarinatus. The sequence continues at coordinate 40,610,815 of NC_091317.1, forward strand.
TACTGAGGCAGTACATCAGCAGTACTCTACTGAGGCACAACATCAGCAGTACTCTACTGAGGCACAACATCAGCAGTACTCTACTGAGGCACAACATCAGCAGTACTCTACTGAGGCACAACATCAGCAGTACTCTATTGAGGCACAACATCAACAGTACTCTACTGAGGCACTACATCAGCAGTACTCTACTGAGGCAGTACATCAGCAGTACTCTACTGAGGCACAACATCAGCAGTACTCTATTGAGGCACAACATCAGCAGTACTCTACTGAGGCACAACATCAGCAGTACTCTACTGAGGCACTACATCAGCAGTACTCTACTGAGGCACAACATCAGCAGTACTCTACTGAGGCACAACATCAGCAGTACTCTACTGAGGCAGTACAGCAGTACTTTACTAGGGCACAGCATCAGCAGTACTCTACTGAGGCACAACATCAGCAGTACTCTACTGAGGCACAACATCAGCAATACTGTACTAAGGCACAACATCAGTAGTACTCTACTGAGGAACAGCATCAGCAGTACTCTACTGTAGTACAACATCAGCAGTACTCTACTGAGGCACAACATCAGCAGTACTCTACTGTAGTACAACATCAGCAGTACTCTACTGAGGCACAATATCAGCAGTACTCTACTGTAGTACAACATCAGCAGTCCTCTACTGAGGCACAACATCAATAATAATCTACTGTGGCACGACATCAGCAGTACTCTACTGTAGTACAACATCAGCAGTACTCTACTGAGGCACAACATCAATAATAATCTACTGTGGCACAACATCAACAGTACTCTACTGAGGCACAAGATCAGTAGCAGTTGACTGAGTTGTCAGTATAGTTGCTGATCCCCTATATATGCTGTGTGGCATATCTGAGTATCATAGTAACATCCATAAATTTTATATAGACGACCCCTTGCTAGACTTAGTGGCTAGCATGTGACGTCAAGTGATGCGGCATGTGAGTGTCAGACACTCTGCCTCTCCCTCAGTTCAAGTATAGACCTACAGGTAACAACAGGCTAGGCTGGGCTCCCCTCTCACCACTCTTCTATTATAAGTGAATACGACTCAACAAGTGTGTTTATCTCCAACCATCAAATCTCCACGGAACCTTCCCAACAAATGGTGTCAACGGTGGTAACGTAAATCTGCAGATGTACGAAGATTAACTTCTACCAGCCGACGGACATTGTATGTTGACCGCATGTCGGCCTAGACAGCCAGCCGCCCCGACCAAGCACCACCTGCCTCTCTGCTTTACTTCTTGGTTAGTCTTTGTGCTTCTCTGCTTATTTGCATTACTTGCAAGGGGTTGACCCTGGTTTTGCAAATTAAGCCAAGCCAGGGTCTAATCCACCCAGCCTGACCCAGTCCTAGCCTTCCCTGCTAAGCCAGCTGTGCTCATCGTTGCAAGTTCTCAAGCCAGTCTGTGTGAAGGGCTTAAGCCAGCCAGCCAGCCAACCAGCCAACCAGCAAGCCAGTTAACCCAGGTGACTAAACCTAGTACTTAAGGAAGCCACATGAGTTCCAGCCTTCACCATCGCTTGTGCTCCCAGTTCCAAGCCATCCTGAGTACTTATACCATCCCTGTGGTGTTGTGGTGTGTTTTAAGCCAGTCTGACTTAGAATATTCTAGTGCCTAGAATAGATTGATGGACTGACCACATCGACTCAAGGCTGAGGGACTGATTACCTCATTCTCCTCCTGTTCTTCTAGCTTCTCCTGTGTATGGACTGATGAAGCCAATGTGTGGCGAAACGTTTCCTCAATAAAAATACCCAAGAGTTGCACATGTGTCTAATTTATCATCATGCAGAATAGTTAAATATTTTCATCCTATCAGAGATATACACCACAGCACCGTATCATCCTTTGCGGATGATACTAGGACCTGCATGAGGCTGTCATCTGCTGAGGACGCGGTTAACCTCCAAGAAGATATAAACAAAGTTTTCCAGTGGGCAACGGTAAACAATATGATGTTCAATGAGGACAAATTCCAACTACTCCGTTATGGAAAACTGGAGGAGATAATAACTAGAACAGAGTATACTACTGACTCCGCCCATACAATAGAGCGGAAAAATAATGTAAGGGACCTGGGAGTAGTAATGTCTGAGGATCTCACTTTCAAGGATCACAACAGTGCCACGATCGCACGTGCAAAGAAAATGATAGGATGGATAATGAGAACTTTCAAAACGAGAGATGCCAAGCCCATGATGATCCTTTTCAAATCACTTGTTCTCTCTAGGCTGGAATACTGCTGTACATTAACATCTCCATACAAAGCAGGTGAAATCGCAGATCTAGAGAGTGTACAGAGATCCTTTACTGCACGTATAAGTTCTGTCAAGCACCTTAACTACTGCGAACGCTTGGAAGCACTTGACTTGTACTCGTTGGAACGCAGGATGGAGAGATATATCATAATCTACACTTGGAAAATCTTGGAAGGAATGGTCCCAAATCTGCACACAGAAATCACTCCCTACGAAAGTAAAAGACTGGGCAGGCGATGCAAAATGCCGCCAATAAAAAGTAGGGGCGCCATTGGTACACTAAGAGAAAACACCATAAGTGTCCGGGGCCCAAAACTGTTCAACAGCCTCCCATCAAGCATTAGGGGAATTGCCAATAAACCCCTGGCTGCCTTCAAGAGAGAGCTGGACAGATACCTAAAGTCAGTGCCGGATCAGCCGGGCTGTGGCTCGTACGTCGGACTGCGTGCGGCCAGCAGTAACAGCCTAGTTGATCAGGCCCTGATCCATCGGGAGGCCTGGTCATGGACCGGGCCGCGGGGGCGTTGATCCCCGGAATAACCTCCAGGTAACCTCCATATATTTAAGTTTAGTGTGTCGTGTGTTCCCTTAGTTATATTTTTTTCTTGCGTTTAAGTCCTTGTGTAAGTTCCCTGAGATGTCCCAGTCGCTTTTGATTGCTCACTTAGTGTATCATGCCAGTCCAAGTAAATATGATTCAGTCCACAGTCCCAATATCCCCTTCTTGAGTGAAAGACAATACCTAGCTCTTAGACAATGTGTTTGTTCTCATTGCTTGTATCTGAGACTTGTTACAGTATTGCGGAATATGAAGTTCAGATTACGTTCTTATAGATCCGTGAATTAATGGCTTGATAAAGCTCCTGGAGAGCGAAACGTTGCCACAATAAATGTCACATTAGTTGCACTTGTGTCCTTTTACTTTACATATTGTCGGTAATTCTACCAACTTTATTACAGATCCGTGAATTACTTATTAACGTAGCCCAGTGGTCAGGCACTAGTAAGACTGTCACTCCTGTCTGGAATCCAGCCACAATATCTTGAATGCAGGATAGAGTACAGTTACCTTGGGTTTCAGAGGAGCCTCAGACAACTCTGTGTGCTGAGACTACTATCCCTGCGATGGCGACTTGTTCAAGTAGTCGTTCCTCCCAGGGGACACTGCGAGGAACATTACTTGCAACGAGTTATGATGTCACAAGCCGTTGCAGAAAGACGTTTTTGTGGCTAGTGTACTCACTTGAGTGTTGTTGTTGTCCCTTGTGTTCCAGATGGTGATACTATCCTAGCTGACAGTAATCTTTGCAATGTAAAAAGTTATTTCTCGAGTAACCTTCACATGTTGTTAACGTTGGTAAGTGTAGTCTCTTTATAGTTAAGAACATAAGAACATAAGAAAGGAGGAACACTGCAGCAGGCCTGTTGGCCCATACTAGGCAGGCCCTTTACAATCCATCCCACTAACAAAACATTTGCCTAACCCAATTTTCAATGCTCCCCAAGAAATAAGCTCTGATAACTCTATCCACTCTTTTGCAAGTCCCACTCAAACCCAACCCCTCTCACTCAATAACCCAACTAGGTAGACTGTTCCACTCATCAACTACCCTATTTCCAAACCAATACTTTCCTATGTCCTTTCTAAATCTAAACTTGTCTAGTTTAAATCCATTACTGCGGGTTCTCTCTTGGAGAGATATCCTCAAGCCCTTATTAATATCCCCTTTTTTAATACCTATCTTCCACTTATACACTTCGATCATGTCTCCCCTCATCCTTCGTCTAACAAGTGAATGTAACTTAAGAGTCTTCAATCTTTCTTCATAAGGAAGATTTCTAATTCTATGCATTAATTTAGTCATTCTACGCTGAATGTTTTCTAACGAATTTATGTGCATTCTGGCAATATAAACACAAATGCAGTATAATGTGATCCTTTATTGACTACGTTTCGCCCACACAGTGGGCTTTTTCAAGTCACAAACAGAACTACCTGTCCAGTCTCCTTTCCAAGCTACCCAAGTTTTTAGACTCTACAACCCAACTCGGTGCATCATCAGATGCAGCATTCTTCACCTGACCTCAGCCGGACTATAAATACTCGCGTTCCTTCCACCCCACCTTCCACCCGTCACTGTCGCTCGATCACACAGTCCGATCATACAGTTGCTCTACACCGCAAGAAGCCTGTCTTCGACCCTGTCGGGGTGTAGAATTTATATTCTACAAACGTGATATCCTTTTCACAATGCTGGGGCTGGGGTGATAGCACTTGCAGACTCGATTGAGAAGGCCATTGGTGAAATGCCTATGATTTTAAACTGATGGAAGATAGAGGTATGGGTGTGTGTGGGAAACAAGCAGGTTGCAACACTTGGGTTGGAAACAGTAAATGTATAAAAGGCATTCAGCATGAAGTTATAAATAAAGACAATAGATCAGGTCAGCAAACAAAGGGGGACAGCAGAGGGCAGCAAGGGACTAGCTCCCTTAAGGTTTACTATACTAATAGCAGGAGTGTAAGAAATAAGATAGATGAGCTAAGATTAATTGCAAGTGCAGGAGACATAGATATTATTGCTATAACAGAGACCTGGCTCAATCTGAAAGATAGAGAGATGCCCTCTGAATGTCACATACAAGGCTATAAATTATTCCACACTGACAGGGTCAACAGGAAAGGTGGTGGAGTAGCGATGTATGTCAGAGACAATTTAAATTGTTGTGTTAGACAAGATATTAAATTAGAAGCGTCAGCCACTGAATCTGTTTGGTTACAGCTTCTCGAGGGCCGAGAAAAACTAATTTTGGGTGTGATTTACAGGGCCCCAAATCTTGATAGGGAGTGCAGTAAACTTCTATGGGACGAAATTCGTAAGGCATCTACATACGAAAATGTTGTGCTAATGGGAGATTTCAACTATAGACAGATTGACTGGAGCAATTTGACAGGAAATTTAGAGTCAGGTGACTTTCTTGATACGATCCAGGATTGTTTTTTAAAACAGTTTGTGACAGAGCCAACTAGGGGAAATAACCTCCTTGACTTGGTTCTTGCCAGTAGGGAAACACTAATTAATAATCTTGAGGTTAATGATGAGCTTGGGGAAAGTGATCACAAATCACTCAGTTTTAATATATCATGGAATTCCCCTAATAATGGCAATCAAGTCTCCGTCCCTGACTTTCGCTTGGCTGATTTCATAGGACTGAAAAATTACTTAGGTGGGCTGAACTGGAATGACCTGACTAAGGGTCAGGTAGGTGGTGATGGTTGCCGATATGATGCTTTCCAGGGCATAGTTCTAGCTGCTCAGTCAAATTATGTTCCAAATAGGGAAATCAGATCAAACAAAAATGATCCTAAATGGATGAACAATAGATTAAAATATCTGATTGGTCAAAAGAGAGGCATATATAGGCAAATCAAAAGAGGAGAGGGGCAATTGAGAAATCGATATATTCAGTTAAAGAGAGAAATAAAAAAGGGAATTAGAAAAGCAAAAAGAGATTATGAGGTTAAAGTTGCAAGAGAATCGAAGACTAACCCAAAAGGATTCTTTCAGGTATACAGAAGTAAGATCAGGGACAAGATAGGCCCACTCAAAAGTTCCTCGGGTCAGCTCACTGACAGTGATAAGGAAATGTGTAGAATTTTTAACACATACTTCCTCTCAGTTTTTACACAGGAGGATACCAGCGATATTCCAGTAATGATAAATTATGTAGAACAGGACGATAATAAACTGTGTACTATTAGGGTCACAAGTGACATGGTCCTTAGGCAAATAGATAAATTAAAACCTAACAAATCCCCAGGCCCTGATGAACTGTATGCAAGGGTTCTAAAGGAATGTAAAGAGGAGCTTAGCACACCTTTGGCTAATCTTTTCAACATATCACTACAAACTGGCATGGTGCCAGATAAGTGGAAAATGGCAAATGTGATACCTATTTTCAAAACAGGTGACAGGTCCTTAGCTTCGAACTATAGACCAATAAGCCTAACCTCCATAGTGGGAAAATTTATGGAATCAATAATTGCCGAGGCAGTTCGTAGCCACCTTGAAAAGCATAAATTAATCAACGAATCTCAGCATGGTTTTACAAAGGGGCGTTCCTGCCTTACGAATTTATTAACTTTTTTCACTAAGGTATTTGAGGAGGTAGATCATGGTAATGAATATGATATTGTGTATATGGACTTCAGTAAGGCTTTTGACAGGGTCCCACATCAGAGACTATTGAGGAAAATTAAAGCACATGGAATAGGAGGAGAAATTTTTTCCTGGATAGAGGCATGGTTGACAAATAGGCAGCAGAGAGTTTGCATAAATGGGGAGAAATCAGAGTGGGAAAGTGTCACGAGCGGTGTTCCACAGGGGTCAGTGTTGGGCCCCCTGCTGTTCACAATCTACATAAACGACATAGATGAGGGCATAAAGAGCGACATCGGCAAGTTTGCCGATGACACCAAAATAGGCCGTCGAATTCATTCTGACGAGGACATTCGAGCACTCCAGGAAGATTTGAATAGACTGATGCAGTGGTCGGAGAAGTGGCAGATGCAGTTTAATATAGACAAATGCAAAGTTCTAAATGTTGGACAGGACAATAATCATGCCACATATAAACTAAATAATGTAGATCTTAATATTACGGATTGCGAAAAAGATTTAGGAGTTCTGGTTAGCAGTAATCTGAAACCAAGACAACAGTGCATAAGTGTTCGCAATAAAGCTAATAGAATCCTTGGCTTCATATCAAGAAGCATAAATAATAGGAGTCCTCAGGTTGTTCTTCAACTCTATACATCCTTGGTTAGGCCTCATTTAGATTATGCTGCACAGTTTTGGTCACCTTATTACAGAATGGATATAAATTCTCTGGAAAATGTACAAAGGAGGATGACAAAGTTGATCCCATGTATCAGAAACCTTCCCTATGAGGATAGACTAAGGGCCCTGAATCTGCACTCTCTAGAAAGACGTAGAATTAGGGGGGATATGATTGAGGTGTATAAATGGAAGACAGGAATAAATAAAGGGGATGTAAATAGTGTGCTGAAAATATCTAGCCTAGACAGGACTCGCAGCAATGGTTTTAAGTTGGAAAAATTCAGATTCAGGAAGGATATAGGAAAGTACTGGTTTGGTAATAGAGTTGTGGATGAGTGGAACAAACTCCCAAGTACCGTTATAGAGGCCAGAACGTTGTGTAGCTTTAAAAATAGGTTGGATAAATACATGAGTGGATGTGGGTGGGTGTGAGTTAGACCTGATAGCTTGTGCTACCAGGTCGGTTGCCGTGTTCCTCCCTTAAGTCAATGTGACCTGACCTGACTGGGTTGGGTGCGTTGGCTTGGGCCGGTGGGAGACTTGGACCTGCCTCGCGTGGGCCGGTGGGCCTTCTGCGGTGTTCCTTCGTTCTTATGTTCTTATGTTCTTAAGTTAGCTTTAGCTACCGTCGTTAGGACCTGCCTGCAGGTCAAATTTACGGCAATCCACTCTCTGAAAGACTCCTTCATTGTCGTCTGCACAGACGACACGGAAGCACTAAAACTAATGGACGACTCTTCAATCAGGACCCTACAAACACAACAATTCACTCTATCCCCGTCTCCATTCTTGAAGTCGAAACGTTCGGTCTTTGTGAAAAGACTTGACAATATCGTCACCTCTCTCTCTACTGAAGCACTGAAGACATCTATTGAGGAACAAAACACGTGGGCCTCGGTAGACAGCATCTCAAAGATCCCCAACGCCACATCAATGCTAAAGATTACATTCTCAGACATCTCCATGGCTGCCCAAGCTCTCTCTGACGGTCTGGCCATCTCATATTACCACATTCACCCAAGTCATATAGAACAAGAACGTTTCACATACATCTCCCACTGCAGGACCTGCTACTCCTATAATCACACCACCAAGGACTGCCCCATCAAGAATAAGAAGTTTTGTTCAAAATGTGGGAATGATGGACACGATTTCAGATCCTGCACCATTACTACAACACCAACATGTCTTAACTGCAAGGGTAATCATCATACCCTTGCAGCTAAGTGCCCACTCAGGAAAGAAATCATATTGAAGAAAACTAAAGTTCTGAAGAAAACCTCCAATTCACCGACATATGCTGAAATAACCAAACCACAAACCGACGCCATCAAGACTCTACACGCTAATCTACAGGCACCATCGCCCAGCAACTCCCTCTCTCCACTCCCCGACGGTGCTCCTTCCAAGGTGCTGTACTGCATGGTGTATGCACACCTTGCAAACGCAGCAAGCCCCGGCACTTTCAACACCACTATTAACGAACTATTCCGTCTGAACAACATGCCTGCCTTCAATTTTCCGGAATCCACACCTTCAGAAGACATCCTCAAGATCCTTCCCAACGTCCTGAACTTTACTGCACCTACAGACTTGTCTCCTGCCCAAGCAATTGCTCCTGTAACTTCTATAACCACTTCCACCGCTGACAACGTTGATCAAGTTGCCTCAACCACCGCCTCCCACCTCTCCCAGCCTGCTGTTACACAACCATTACACCTCACAGCTGCTCCTGTCGAACCTCAGTCACCTGCTACCACCATTGTAGATTCTCCCAGTGAATCCACTCCAGAAGAGGAAGATAACGACGACTCCAGTAAACCCTCATGGGAAAACCTTACCTTTTACACTTCTCCTTCAAATACTGACACCATGACCTGTACTGAACTCTACAAAAGCCTCGGTGCTGGAACAGTCAAGTATGCATGTGAATCACCGCTTCACTTCACACTCACCCAAGTTCTTGAGTTCATCAAGCCTCTACGTTTCACCTTCAGCAACAAGGCTAAATTATACCACCTATCTAGAAGCAGCTTCAAAAAGTTTGAAAATGGCTCCATTGCTAACCTGCCTCCTCAGTTACTCCTATAACTCCCATATGTGTTCTACCCTCTGATGTGACCTAGCCTGCTGCCAGCTACTCAAGATTCAAGACTTCAACTACAACAAGTTCAATGCAACAGTCCCTGCTATTCCTGTTCTCAAGTCTGCCCCACGATCGCCTTATCTGCTGGGTTAAGCCCTGGCTCTATTTCTCTTACTAAGAACACTCCTCTCCAGAGCTATTCTTCATCTGTCCCGTCTTCCCCGCTCATCCCATTGGGATCTTACCTAAACTTGTTTGCTTGCTTTGCTTGCACCCCAGGTAGTTCTGTTTGTGACTTGAAAAAGCCCACTGTGTGGGCGAAACGTAGTCAATAAAGGATCACATACTGCATTTGTGTTTATATTGCCATTGTGTCGGTATTTTATACCATTTATTTCCATGTGCATTCTGTAATATGGAGACCAGAATTGAGCTGCATAATCTAGGTGAGGCCTTACTAATGATGTATAAAGCTGCAGTATAACCTCTGAACTTCTGTTGCTTACACTTCTTGATATAAATCCCAATAATCTATTTGCCCTATTACGTACGCTTAGGCATTGCTGTCTTGGTTTAAGGTTACTGCTCACCATAACCCCGAAGTCCTTTTCACAATTTGTATGGCTAAGTTCTACATTATTTAACTTATAAGTGCTAGGGTTATGGACACTCCCGAGCTTCAGAACCTTGCATTTATCTACATTGAACTGCATCTACCACATTGCTGACCAGGTATTCAGTTTGTCTAAATCCTCCTGAAGTTCCCTGATATCTACGTTTGAATCAATTATCCTACCTATCTTTGTGTCATCGGCGAATTTGCTCATATCACTAGTAATTCCCTCATCAAGATCATTGATATATATTATAAACAACAACGGGCCCAAGACTGATCCCTGTGGAACGCCACTTGTTACAGATCCCCACTCGGATTTAACCCCATTTATGGACACCCTCTGCTTCCTGTCTGTGAGCCATGACTCGATCCACGAGAGCACCCTTCCCCCAATGCCATGAGCTGCCACTTTCTTTAACAGTCTCTAGTGCGGAACTCTATCAAAAGCCTTACTAAAATCTAAGTAAATAATATCAAATTCTTTATCGTGGTCAACAGCCTCAAAATCTTTACTGAAGAAAGTTAATGAATTAGTTAGACAAGACCGGCCTCTTGTGAATCCATGCTGAGTATCATTAATCAAGCTATGCTTATCGAGATGGCTTCTTATAATCTCAGCTATAATTGACTCTAGTAATTTGCCTACAATTGAGGTCAGGCTTATTGGGCTGTAATTTGATGGTAACGACTTGTCCCCTGCTTTAAAAATAGGAATTACATTAGCCATCTTCCACATATCAGGCACTACACCTGTTTGAAGAGATAAATTAAAGATATTAGTTAAAGGTTCACAGACTTCCATTTTACACTCTTTAAGAATCCTTGAAAAAAGTTCATCAGTGCCCGGGGATTTATTTTGCTTTAATCGGTCTATCTGATAACCATTTCGCTGGTGACTGTGATATTGCATAATTTATCATCTTCAAGCCCACTATAAAAATTAATTACTGGGATATTGTCAGTGTCTTCCTGAGTGAAAGCCGAGAGAAAATAATTATTAAGAATAGAGCACATTTCATTCTCCTTGTCAGTGAGATGCCCAGAGTTATTTTTAAGTCTTGAGGACTCTGAACTGCTTAAGTTAGTAAGATTTGTCAGGAAACGGGACAAGTATTTCCTGACGCAGATCTTAGTCATACAATCACTCGCATCTGGAGCTTTTGGTCATCTTACTGAGGAATCCCGCTGGATTACCAGTCCACCCCTTTAAAAATTGTCGTTATGTTAATAACCATTTTTGGTCTGAACTGCAACTTTTAATTAGGTAGTGAATACAGATCATAAATCGATGAGATAGGATTATAATAATAATAATAATAATAATAATAATAATAATAATAATAATAATAATAATAATAATAATAATAATAATAATAATAAGTCAATAATGACTCTTATTTTATGGAATTTAATATTATATAGGTCTCTCATGGAGAGTGAGGGGAAAGTGGGGGTAAAGGAGGGGAGACGGTGTTTATCCACTCCCTAGTAGGGAGGGAGTAAGTAACGGTCACAATCTCACCTCTCCTCCCCACGCTAGTGGTTGACTGAAGAAGCTGGTGTAATAAATTCCACCACAGTGATCACTTTGTAACAGTAGATGGTAAGAGAATACCAACATGTAGGCGATAGACAAAAGGAACAATTAGGAACTTTATCTAGACGAGGTTGTCTCGCTCCGCAAGCTATTTCAAGTCTGATTAGCCTAGAAAAACTTGCTGTGCAGGAGATACGTCGAGTAAATAGTTTTAAATTGCTGCTTGTCTTCACCAGCTGCTGCAGTTACTTTACCAAATATAGCTTCCGAGATGTTTGTGTAGTATGGACCCTTTCAAAAGTGTTATTTTTGGTATTTCAGAAGGCAACAGATCATAGCTGGAGAGAAGGGGTGTTTGTAGTCAGCAAGAAAGTAGAAGGTATAATTACACCAACAATATAAATGAAAGGACACAAGTGTATATGGTATAAACCTTGGTAATAAATACCGACAAGTTGGTTTAGAAAGACACCTAAGCAAACACTATGACATATTTATTAGAAAACGTTTCGGTCCTGGGACCTTGATCACTTCTAACATACAGAGGTAGAAAGACATTATATATATATAGGCGGAGAGTGAGATGTGACGCACGTGACCTGAGGAATGTCATAAGAACACAAGAATGGAGGAACACTGTAGAAGGCCTACTGACTCATGCCTCGCATGAGTGTTCTTATGACATTCCTCAGGTCACGTGCGTCACATCTCACTCTCCGCCTATATATATATAATGTCTTTCTACCTCTGTATGTTAGAAGTGATCAAGGTCCCAGGACCGAAACGTTTTCTAATAAATATGTTATAGTGTTTGCTTACGTGTCTTTCTAAACCAACAAGTGTATATAAACTTAGGACATCTTCATTGGAAACTTAGGTTCTTGGACTTTGGTCACTTGAAATGACACAAGAGAATAAGAGAACACAGTAAACACACTAGAGACAACAGGTCTTTATGAAAAACTTAGAGATTAAAGATTTTCAAAACATTATTCGTAACACAGTCACATGTCTCAGATCTCTCGATGACTTTCTGGTCACATATCTCAAAAGACTCGATATTCAACACCTTCAAAAGATTAACTACGTCTAACCTACTATCAAATTTACTCTTCGAACTAGAAAACGAAGGTAAGCTATCATTTCTTAACGATCTTCTACGTAAGTTGCCGAACAAAAACGTTTTTCTTTCAGGGTCTACAGAAAACCAACAAAGATGACCTTGGTAATTGATACCGACAAATTGGTTTAAAATGACACGCGAGCAAACACTAGGACATATTTATTGGAAAACGCTTCGGTTCTGTCACCTTGATCACTTCTCAGAAGTGTTCAAGGTGTCTTGACCGAAACGTTTGCTTATATTTCCTGGTGTTTGCTGATGCGTCATTTTACATCAAAGATGACCTTTACTCAGTTCTATTCACATTCCTGGTTACCTGGAGGTTGGAAATAAATGGTATAAAATACCGACACAATGCCAATATAAACACAAATGCAGTATAATGTGATCCTTTATTGACTACGTTTCGCCCACACAGTGGGCTTTTTCAAGTCACAAACAGAACTACCTGGGGTGGAAGGAACGCGAGTATTTATAGTCCGGTTCAGAATGCTGAGGTCAGGTGAAGAATGCTGCATCTGATGATGTACCGAGTGGGGTTATAGAGTCTAAAAACTTGGGTAGCTTGGAAAGGAGATTGGATAAGTTTGTGAGCAGACCTTCTACAGTGTTCTTATGTGGGATAGCGATGAAGAAGTTTCTTGGCAAGTGGTTCAGCTATGTTATAGAAGCCACTATTCTGGTTGAAGTTGTCGGATATAGAAATAAGTGATGATTCCAGGATTCTTCGGTATTGAGTGTTGTCTTCTGTGGCGATAAGTCTTGAGTTTCTGTAGTTTATCAAGTGGTTGTGTGAATTACGGTGTTGTACGCAGGCATTCCTTGTGTCGTCAGACCTGCTTGCGTATTGGTGTTCTGAAATACGTGTTTGGAGGTCCCTTGATGTTTCGCCCACGTATAACTTGTTGCAGTCATTACAAGGGATTATGTATACCCCTGCAGAGGATGGAGGCTTGTCCTGCCTACTACTGGTGATGTCCTTGATGGTCGTGGTTGTGGAGGTAGATACTTGGAATGATGTTTTGGCAAAAATGTTGGAAACATGTTTGGCAATGGAGTTGGTGGGAAGGACTATGTATCTCTTCTCGGCAGTGTCTTCTCTGGGTGTGTTGAAGATGTTTAATGCTCGCCGTCTGCAGTCTCTGATGAAGTGACGAGGATAGTGGAGTTTAGAAAATATTTGTTCAATTATAGTGCATTCTTCCTCAAGGAACTCGCTGCTGCAGATTCTGAGTGCACGCAGGAAGAAGCCTATAATTACACCACGTTTGGTTTTGGTGTCGTGGTGAGAGTAGAAGTGGAGAAGATCGTTTTGGTTGGTGGGTTTTCGATAGACTTTAAAGCGAAGTTCGTGGTCAGCTTTGCAGAGCAGGACATCAAGGAAAGGAAGAGTGTTGTCGACTTCTTCTTCAAGTGTGAACTGGATTGAAGGCTCGACCTGGTTGAGCTTGTCTTGGAGAGCTTGAATGTTGAAGCGTTTAGGAGTTATGAGGAGAATGTCGTCAACATAACGGAGCCAGGTGACAGACGAAGGAATAATGGTGGAGAAACGTTCGGCTTCTAGATGTTCCATGTATAGGTTCGCCAGGACTGCACTGAGTGGCGAACCCATAGGTAGTCCAAAAGTCTGCTGAAAGAGATGATTTTCGAAAGAGAAACACGTGAAGCCAACACATAGTTCAACAAGGTCGATGAAATCGCTGGCTGGAATGGGAAGATCAAGTGAATCGTCAATTTTCCTGCGCAAGAGATCGATGGTTTGTGTAGTAGGTACTTTGGTGAATATGTAAAGTAAAAGGACACAAGTGCAACTAATGTGACATTTATTGTGGCAACGTTTCGCTCTCCAGGAGCTTTATCAAGCCATTACAAACAATAAAAATGATCTCACACACTTCTATTCCAGTCAAGATACCAAGACCAAAAGAGGCATCATCATCGGGTTTTTCCTAAGAGCATACCGAATTTGTTGTCCTGAGTTTCTTGACGAGGAGTGTACATACATTCACCAAACATTCACAGAGTTATATTTTCCTCCTTTTTTCATCAAAGACTGCAAGAAAAGAGCTCTTCAGATCATAAATTCTCCACGCATCAACACCACTCCCAGCAAAGTTATAATTCTTCCCAACAGTCAGGTTGCACTGAACGTCTCAAAAGCACTTTCACAAGCTAACACCAGAGTCGCCATCGCTTCTAGCACTTCAATAAAGGATATAACCAGGACAAAATCCAAGCACCACGAACCAGTCAATGCAGGAGTTTACACTATACCCTGTGGAGGCTGTGACAAGATTTACGTAGGTGAAACAGCCAGAAACCTCGACACCCGCCTCAATGAACACATTTACGCATGTAGGAACGATAACCTGAACAACGCCTGTGTACAACACCGAAATTCCTCCAGTCATCTCATGAAATTCAGAGACGCCCAATTAGTGATCAAAGAAACTAATTTCCGCAGACGCAAGTGCCTCGAATCAGCACTGATCGCTGTTTCGAATACAATTAAACAAAACAACGGCAGCTTCACCATCTCCGAAGTCTTAGCAAGAATCCTCCTGAAAACAGTAAACCCTGCCATCACATAGTCTCTCCTGTTATACAACACAAAGCACAGAGAGTGAACACTGAAACAAGCTGCCTCTATCCAGTCTATATTTGTCCAACCTATTTTCATGTTACCCAAGTAATAGCTTTTATATCCTTTTACTCATGTACGAATTAATTGCTTTCCATATTGTATTACTTTTGTCACTACCACTACTACTACTACTACTACCACTAGTGAACATCGAAATGGTACCTCACTAGTATTCACCTCACTCTGAGCCTTTATATACCCTCTGTGTCCATGTATTGTTTGTAATGGCTTGATAAAGCTCCTGGAGAGCGAAACGTTGCCACAATAAATGTCACATTAGTTGCACTTGTGTCCTTTTACTTTACATATTGTCGGTAATTCTACCAACTTTATTACACTTTGGTGAATAGGGAAGTCACGTCAAGGCTGGAAAGTTTCTTGTTCCTGATGTTGATGTTGCGAATGCGATTGAGAAGATCACCTGAGTGTTTGAGATATGCTGGACTGATAGTGCCCAAGAGTTTAGAGAGGTGTTTGGCGAAAATTCCTGAGAGTTGGTGGGGAGCACTGCCTATTCCCGAGGATATGGGCCTCAGTGGGATACCAGGCTTGTGAGTCTTTGGCAGGCCGTACATTCTGGCAGGTCTGGGGTTGCTGGGCATGGTGTGCAGAAGTTTCTTCCCTTGTTCTGAGCCCCTCAGAATGCGGCGAGTCCTTTGAAGAAAAGTTTTAGTAAGGTTGTCCACTTGGTTAGTTGTGAGAGGTTTGTAGGTATCTGGGTCATTAAGTAGATTGAGCATTTTGTTCCTGTAATCGTCAGTGTTCATGATAACAACACCACCTCCTTTATCAGCGGTGGTGACCCTGATGGTCGTGTCTTCTGCTAAACCTTTGAGTGCATTGATGTAACGTCCGGACTATAAATACTCGCGTTCCTTCCACCCCAGTTCTGTTTGTGACTTGAAAAAGCCCACTGTGTGGGCGAAACGTAGTCAATAAAGGATCACATTATACTGCATTTGTGTTTATATTGCCATTGTGTCGGTATTTTATACCATTTATTTCCATCGTGTCAAACACTGCAGTAGAAATGGATCCTTCACACAGAGAATACCTGGACCTTCTTCTAAAAGCTTACTCACTTCGCAACAGACACAATTTTCTTCGTGATTGCATCCAAGAAATGGTCTTACCAAGATCTACTCCTCCTCAAATTGCCAACATCAAACCACCTTTCTCCGCTACAGCTCGGACTTACCTTGAAGAGTGTGCAGATGACTTAAACAATGCTACAAAGGAAGCTTTCCTCCAAGCCAGAACACTAGGCACAACACTCCGGGGCAACATGAACAGACGCACCGCCGAAATCATTCGCAGCAGAGTTACCACAGCGAATGTTCAACAGAAGATCAGACTTACTAGGAAACTACAAACACTCTGCGATAATAGTAATTGGAAAAGTTTAGGAAGACCTGAAATTATTCAAAATCTTTCATCTCGTCCACTGTCAACCACAGAAACTGAAGCCCTCAGCTTGGGCCTCAAATTCGCAACAGGAATTACGAAACCAAAACAAGACCTCAATTTCATCGCCAAAAACTACAGACACAATGACTCCGACTTCCAAAAAGGCTATCTTCAAGGCATCATCTCAGCAGCCATCTCAACACGCAGCTCCCCAGTCATACCTCGACGTTACATCAATGCACTCAAAGGTTTAGCAGAAGACACGACCATCAGGGTCACCACCGCTGATGAAGGAGGTGGTGTTGTTATCATGAACACTGACGATTACAGGAACAAAATGCTCAATCTACTTAATGACCCAGGTACCTACAAACCTCTCACAACTAACCAAGTGGACAACCTTACTAAAACTTTTCTTCAAAGGACTCGCCGCATTCTGAGGGGCTCAGAACAAGGGAAGAAACTTCTGCACACCATGCCCAGCAACCCCAGACCTGCCAGAATGTACGGCCTGCCAAAGACTCACAAGCCAGGTATCCCACTGAGGCCCATATCCTCGGGAATAGGCAGTGCTCCCCACCAACTCTCAGGAATTCTCGCCAAACACCTCTCTAAACTCTTGGGCACTATCAGTCCAGCACATCTCAAACACTCAGGTGATCTTCTCAATCGCATTCGCAACATCAACATCAGGAACAAGAAACTTTCCAGCCTTGACGTGACTTCCCTATTCACCAAAGTACCTACTACACAAGCCATCGATGTCTTGCGCAGGAAAATTGACGATTCACTTGATCTTCCCATTCCAGCCAGCGATTTCATCGACCTTGTTGAACTATGTGTTGGCTTTACGTGTTTCTCTTTCGAAAATCATCTCTTTCAGCAGACTTTTGGACTACCCATGGGTTCGCCACTCAGTGCAGTCCTGGCGAACCTATACATGGAACATCTAGAAGCCGAACGTTTCTCCACCATTATTCCTTCGTCTGTCACCTGGCTCCGTTATGTTGACGACATTCTCCTCATAACTCCTAAACGCTTCAACATTCAAGCTCTCCAAGACAAGCTCAACCAGGTCGAGCCTTCAATCCAGTTCACACTTGAAGAAGAAGTCGACAACACTCTTCCTTTCCTTGATGTCCTGCTCTGCAAAGCTGACCACGAACTTCGTTTTAAAGTCTATCGAAAACCCACCAACCAAAACGATCTTCTCCACTTCTACTCTCACCACGACACCAAAACCAAACGTGGTGTAATTATAGGCTTCTTCCTGCGTGCACTCAGAATCTGCAGCAGCGAGTTCCTTGAGGAAGAATGCACTATAATTGAACAAATATTTTCTAAACTCCACTATCCTCGTCACTTCATCAGAGACTGCAGACGGCGAGCATTAAACATCTTCAACACACCCAGAGAAGACACTGCCGAGAAGAGATACATAGTCCTTCCCACCAACTCCATTGCCAAACATGTTTCCAACATTTTTGCCAAAACATCATTCCAAGTATCTACCTCCACAACCACGACCATCAAGGACATCACCAGTAGTAGGCAGGACAAGCCTCCATCCTCTGCAGGGGTATACATAATCCCTTGTAATGACTGCAACAAGTTATACGTGGGCGAAACATCAAGGGACCTCCAAACACGTATTTCAGAACACCAATACGCAAGCAGGTCTGACGACACAAGGAATGCCTGCGTACAACACCGTAATTCACACAACCACTTGATAAACTACAGAAACTCAAGACTTATCGCCACAGAAGACAACACTCAATACCGAAGAATCCTGGAATCATCACTTATTTCTATATCCGACAACTTCAACCAGAATAGTGGCTTCTATAACATAGCTGAACCACTTGCCAAGAAACTTCTTCATCGCTATCCCACATAAGAACACTGTAGAAGGTCTGCTCACAAACTTATCCAATCTCCTTTCCAAGCTACCCAAGTTTTTAGACTCTATAACCCCACTCGGTACATCATCAGATGCAGCATTCTTCACCTGACCTCAGCATTCTGAACCGGACTATAAATACTCGCGTTCCTTCCACCCCAGGTAGTTCTGTTTGTGACTTGAAAAAGCCCACTGTGTGGGCGAAACGTAGTCAATAAAGGATCACATTATACTGCATTTGTGTTTATATTGCCATTACCTGGAGGTTACCTGGAGGTTATTCCGGGGATCAACGCCCCCGCGGCCCGGTCCATGACCAGGCCTCCCGATGGATCAGGGCCTGATCAACTAGGCTGTTACTGCTGGCCACACGCAGTCCAACGTACGAGCCACAGCCCGGTTGATCCGGCACTGTCCAGCCCTCTCTTGAAGGCAGCCAGGGGTTTATTGGCAATTCCCCAAATGCTTGATGGGAGGCTGTTGAACAGTCTTGGGCCCCGGACACTTATGGTGTTTTCCCTTAGTGTACCAATGGCGCCCCTACTTTTTATTGGGGGCATTTTGCACTGCCTGCCCAGTCTTTTACTTTCGCAGGGAGTGATTTCTGTGTGCAGATTTGGGACCATTCCTTCCAAGATTTTCCAAGTGTAGATTATGATATATCTCTCCCTCCTGCATTCCAACGAGTACAAGTCAAGTGCTTCCAGGCGTTCGCAGTAGTTAAGGTGCTTGACAGAACTCATACGTGCAGTAAAGGATCTCTGTACATTCTCTAGATCTGCGATTTCACCTGCTTTGAATGGAGATATTAATGTATAGCAGTATTCCAACCTAGAGAGAACAAGTGATTTGAAAAGGATCATCATTGGCTTGGCATCTCTCGTTTTGAACGTTCTCATTATCCATCCTATCATTTTCTTTGCACGTGCGATCGTGGCACTGTTGTGATCCTTGAAAGTGAGATCCTCAGACATTACTACTCCCAGGTCCCTTACATTATTTTTCCGCTCTATTTTATGGCCAGAGTCTGTAGTATACTCTGTTCTAGTTATTATCTCCTCCAGTTTTCCATAACGGAGTAGTTGGAATTTGTCCTCATTGAACATCATATTGTTTACCGTTGCCCACTGGAAAACTTTGTTTATATCTTCTTGGAGGTTAACCGCATCCTCAGCAGATGACAGCCTCATGCAGACCCTAGTATCATCCGCAAAGGATGATACGGTGCTGTGATGTATATCTCTGTCTATGTCTGATATGAGGATAAGGAATAAGATGGGGGCGAGTACTGTGCCTTGTGGAACAGAGCTCTTCACTATGGCAGCCTCCGATTTAACTCTGTTGACCACTACTCTTTGTGTTCGATTTGTTAAGAAGTTGAAGATCCATCTCCCCACTTTCCCAGTTATTCCTTTAGCACGTATTTTATGGGCTATAACACCATGATCGCATTTGTCAAATGCTTTTTGCAAAGTCTGTGTATATTACATCTGCATTCTGACTTTCTTCCAGTGCATCCAAGGCCATATCATAGTGATTCAGTAGTTGTGAGAGGCAGGAGCGACCTGCCCTGAACCCATGTTGCCCTGGATTGTGCAGATTTTGGGAATCCAGGTGATTTGCAATCCTACTTCTTAGCACTCTTTCAAAGATTTTTATGATGTGGGACGTCAGAGCTATTGGTCTATAGTTCTTAGCTAATGCTTTGCTGCCACCTTTATGGAGTTGGGCTATATCCGTTGTTTTAAGTGACTGTGGAATTTCACCCATGTCCAAGCTCCTCCTCCACAGTGTACTAGAGAGGCGTGGTCATTGTTTTTTCTTAGAGCTATTTGTTTCCCCGGAAAACAGTGGGCTAAAATAGCAAAGAAGGGAGCTAAGAGGCAGTATCAAATGAGGCTAAAGGTAAAGCCTTAAAATTTGTAAATTAGAAAAACATCTGCCTGGAATAAACCAGTATGCCTCCTGCAGTGCTTCTCTATGTAAGGTGATATCGTCTGATAGCAGTATCACTAATGGGAAAACAATAGTTTTGCAAAGGGTTTTGTATTTACTATAACTTTCTGACTTCTGTGGTGTGGTTTTGGGATTGCTATCATGACCACTTTCAAACACTCGTCTGTGTAATTGACTCTCAGGGATTACCACCAGCGTAGTTTCAAACTTCTTCACAACTCGTCCCTGTGTTTATCTATATTGAATACAGACATCATTGTAGTGGTCTCGGGTGCGGTGACCTTTTTCTCAACTACGTATGTCTTCTTGCAGCCTCTGCTGGTAGTGAAGTTCTGAATGCTTATTTTTATTTCATTAAGGTCGAGGTGTTGGTAGCAACTTTCAAATGACTCACGTTTTCAAATGCTAATGATACATTAGAAGCCTCGCTACTGACGGCTAGAATAATGTATTGAGTAGGAGGCTCTTTTGTATTGTCGATGTTGTTTCTGTTGAGACTGCACACAGCTCTTTCTTCAATCGTTAGATTAATGTAGTAGCTTGTGAAGTAGCATGGAGGTCTTTTCTTTTAGGTATTATATTCTTCAAGGTATTGTGTGCATGTAACTAAAGCCTCTGGAAGAAAGTCCTAGTACAACACCTAGCTTGGTCTTGTTGCCTTGATGGCAGTATAAATACAGTTATTTGTAAGAAGACTTGAAGTAAACAGTAGTCTATCCCCTCCCGTGTGGAGTAACACATCGAGAAAGGGCAGATTGTTGTTTTTTCTCCTCTAATGAGCTACTCCATCCTTAAACTTAATTGCATGTTTTTCTCTTGGGGATGAAGCAGTTTGAACGCGTAGCTCTGTCAGGGCAATCAAATCTGGACTTAGAATGGGGGAGTTCGAATCCTAACTTACTTTGAGGGTGTATTAGAAAATCTACAGTTAGAGACGGGAAAGAGACGGAGACAGAGAAAAAGAGAGAGACGGAGGACAGAGAGAGAGAGAGAGAGAGAGAGGCTTCAGGAAAGGTTACTCTGCTGCTGATCTGTTGTTAAACCTCTTCACTAAGTGGCACCAGTCACTGGATGAATCCAAAGTCAGCTGTGTGGTAGCACTGGACATTGCTGGCGCTTTCGACCGGGTGAGGCACCAGGGCCTCTTAGCAAAACTTCAAGCACTGGGAATTGCAGGCTCTACGCTATGTTTCCTCAGTGATTACCTTCATGGTAGATCTCTAAGTGTAGTTCTCAATGGAACGGAATCAGCAAGACATCCTATTGGGGCAAGTGTTCCATAAGGAAGCGTGCTGGGACCATTGTTATGGAATGTCTACTTCAACGACCTTCTTCATCTCATCCCAGAATCACATGCATATGCAGACGACTGCACACTGACATTCACTTATCCAAGAGAAGAAATGCCAGCTGCTCTAAGCTACATCAATCACCAGCTGAGAGCTATATCAGCTTGGGGAAATAGATGGCAAGTAACATTTGCACCTGAGAAAACGCAAATGATGATCGTCTCTAGGCACCATGATGGTAATGCTGGTGCAGTAGTAAGGATGAATGGGAGGGTGTTGACACCTGGAGAAGAAGTTGATATCCTTGGGGTGAAATTTGACTCCAAACTAACCATGAAGAACCATGTTGTAAATCTTGCAAACAAGGCAGCCAGGAAGCTTACAGCACTTCGCCGTATCTCGCATCTACTTGACAGTAGGGGTTACAAGATTCTGTACGAGGCAGAAGTACGCTCGCACCTTGAGTATGCTCCACTTTCTTGGTTTGCCTGTCCCCCTCCCCCCTCTCATCTGCGACTGCTTGACAGAGTAGAGAACAGAGCACGACGTCTCATCTCTCGCCTGGACCCATCCTGGATAGATCTGTCATTTCAGCAGAGCCTTCAACATAAGAGGGATGTGGGTGGCCTTACTGTTATGTACAAGGCCAATATTGTCAAAGTACCACACTTGGATCCACTTCGAGGACAGCGTGAAACAAGCTTTTATGCCACAAGACGGGCAGAAAGCAGCAACTTCACTCTGGCTGTACCCTTCTCCAGAACTTCACTCCATCTGAGATCCTATATACCCAGGATGACTCGAGTATGGAACACATTCGTACAGCATAATGATGTCAACGAGATAAAGTCAGTTGATCAAATGAAAATGCTGGCCCACAGATGGCTCCAACTTCATCCTGTTCCATACTTGTATGTCTCATAACAATAAAAATGCTTTCAAATGAGCTGATGTAGGTAACAGCTCTTAGCTTGCCAATAAAGCTAGGAATCCTTAACCTGTAAATAGCTTGTCAATAAAGCTAGGGATAAACCCTGTGTAAAAAAAAAAAAAAGAAGAAGAGAGAGAGAAGAGAGAGAGAGAGAGAGAGAGAGAGAGAGAGAGAGAAGAGAGAGAGAGAGAGAGAGAGAGAGAGAGAGAGAGAGAGAGAGAGACGGAGAGAGACTGACAGCATACTTATATAAGCATAGTCAAGATATAGAGCAGAAGTTGCTACAGCAGGTGTGAGAAATCATAAACAAATGAAAAGGTCTATAGCTTGACCCGAGGTCACGTTGGTGAACACGACCGTCACGTCCAAACTCACGAATTTCTTATATTTGATGTTAAGTCTGACACGACCCAGAAGATCGCCAGTTCTTTTTTTTTAAGATACACCTGCCTGAGGCTTGGCAAGGTGCTTGGCAGGGACTTCTGACCAACTTCGAGGGGCACTTCCCCCTCACAAATAAAAAATCAGTAAAAATCGTTAAGTGATGGCACTGCCCTTGGCGGATCAAATAATGTGAAGTGGAGGATCAGAAGTTGCTGGATCAGGAAGTAAAACAAGTACAAGAGCAGCTTCGTGGATCAGAATTTCTGGGTAACTGCGACTCATTCACCTGAACTTCACGCTCGCACCTCCCTCATAATGTGAAACATTACCTATTAACGTCAAGAGACATTTTACTTAAAAACTGTAATAAGGAAATGTGTCGCTGTTGGGAGAGTTTCCCCCCAGTAATCAGTGTTCATAATGCACCAATATATGGAGCAGCAAACTTGCCACTCTCCCTCTTGTTGTTGACATGGACGAGACTCCCAGAGTTTGTGTCCAGCTCACAACTTTTTTTTTTGCCTTTAAGATCAGTCGATTTAAAGCAGTAAATGATGATTAATAATTTAAAAAAATAGTAGATTTGACATCAACCAGAGAACATAAATGTAAAGTTAAATATATTAATATTGTTTCTAATGCAAAATAAAAAATTAATATGAATGTTATCAAGCAAAGACTGAGGCGACAACTTATAATTTTCAGCATAAATGAATTTATTTGTTGGAACACCACGATATATAGTAAATAAATTTTATGCAGTTTAAAAAAGAGATTAAAAAAATGTATCAGGATTGTTATCGGCAACTTTAGTGGCAAAACAATATATATGTTGTGCCGAATAGGTAAAACTTGCGTTTTTGGCATAAATAGCAGCGCTCTTCTTGCCGAATAAGCCAAGCGAAAATTTTTGTATGATATAATTTCGCAAAAATTATTCTGAACCTAACAAAAAAAAATAATTTTCTTTGTTAATTATTAAATTATTGTAAACTTATCTGAAGTATATTTAACTGGATTATGGTAAATTAAATTGCGCTTGTTGTGATAAGGTTAGGTAAGTTTTCTAAGGTTCTTTTGGTACAAAATTATTGATTTTTTACATTAACATAAATGAAAAAATATATGTTTAAACGTATAAAAGAAAATTTTTAAAAGAAATTAATTCTAATTGAGTTCTTTCTAATTAACTGACCAGTTTTACCTATTCGGCACAACATACACACACACATACACACACACACACACACACACACACACACACACACACACACACACACACACACACACACACATATATATATATATAAAATATATATATATATATATATATATATATAAAATATATATATATATATATATATATATATATATATATATATATA
Source organism: Cherax quadricarinatus (assembly GCF_038502225.1). NCBI lineage: Eukaryota > Metazoa > Arthropoda > Malacostraca > Decapoda > Parastacidae > Cherax > Cherax quadricarinatus. Next base: position 40,635,217 of record NC_091317.1, read on the forward strand.
TATATATATATATATATATATATATATATATATATATATATATGTAATAAGATCACAGTAAACAGGTGATTTTAAAATATGCAAAACAACCACTGTGAAAGAGTAGTGAAATTCCAAGCGCTTTCGTGACTATTCACATTGTCAAGGAACTATGAAAGTAATACATCAAAGGAAGGCAATTAAAGGGCTTAGACTGCACCTCACAGTCAACCCCCACAACAAAGAAACACCTGACGCGAGACAATACCGGACTCATAAGAAAAGAGGAACACTGCAGTAGGTCCGCTGGTCCAACTAGACAGGTCTTCACGACATCCCACTAACAAATTATTCTACCCAAGAAATAAGGTTTATTATTTGTCCAATGTATTATTAAACTCTAACCAAATTTTATTAATTATAAATGAGTCTAATTTATATAAACCTAAGGAAATATTCATATTATTTTCAAAACTGCTTTTTATGAAACAAGATTCAATTATATTTCTGTCAACCATGGACTTGCTTGATGCAACTTTCTCAACTTTTTGAAAATCAATTGGATGGTTAAAATCTCTCACATGAATAAATAGAGCATTGGAATCTTGTCCATTTCTAATGCTATATTTATGTTGTTTTAATCTTAGTTCGAGATTTTTACCAGTTTGACCGTAATAAACTTTATCGCAAACTTTAAAAGGAATCTTATAGACACATCCGTCAGCATTTTGGGGGGAATTCTTTATCAAAATTTTTTTTTTACTGTATCAAGATTTCTAAATACAACTTTAACATTAAAAGTCTTAAGAAGAGAAGGCATATCAACCAAGTTTTCATGGTAAGGGAGAACCAACATATTTTTAGTTGAATAAGGTTGGTTGTCCCCTTTTGGGTTGTAAAAAGTATTTCTAGCAATTTTAAATGATTTATCAATTACATATCTCGGGTATTTCAGATCAATGGCTATTTCATAAATTTTGGATATTTCCTCATCTATGAACTCAGGACTACAAATTCGTAAAGCTCTCAAAAACATTGATGAGAAAACAAACAGTTTAACTCTATCTTGATGGGAAGAATAATAGTGGACATAGGAACAGTTATTTGTAGGTTTTCTGTAAATTTTAAATTTGAATTCACTATTACTTTTAATAATTAAAACATCTAGAAAAGGCAATGAGTTATTTTCCTCAAAGTCAACGGTAAAGTTTATAGAATGGGCTAAGCTATTTAATTTGCCAAGGAAATGGTGTATATCTTCATTCTTGGGCATAAGACATAAAATATCATCAACATATCTGAACCATTTAGCTCTATTAGGGAGGATTGTGTTAAGCAATCTTGTTTCAAAAAATTCCATGTATAGATTACTAAGAACAGGTGAAAGAGGATTTCCCATTGCCATACCAAATTTATGAGTGTAAAACTTATCATTAAATACAAATTTTGCATCAACAATGCAAAGTTTAATAAGTTTAATGATAGTAGGAACTGGCAATGGTAAATCCTAATTAAAGAGCTCTTCAGATAAGAGACTTAATAAATCATCAACAGGAACTTTGGTAAACAAGGAAGTAACATCAAAACTAACCATGTTAAAATTATTTAAGTCAGTCAAGGAGCTTAATTTATCAACTAAATCTAAGTTGCTTTTAACATTAAAGATAGAAATTTTGCAAACAATAGGGCTCAAAATGTTAACAAGCCATTTGGACAATTTATACGAAACTGATCCTATGG
>NC_091317.1:40641935-40726935 GCF_038502225.1 Cherax quadricarinatus
CAGTTATGGAGGGAGAAGAGGGAGTATAAATGTGCAAATTCAAGGATTATGTGGAATAAAATAAGGGTTGGATGTGAAAAGTGGGTCATAATAAGAGTGTATGCTCCTGGAGAAGAGAGGAGTGTAGAGGAGAGAGAGAGAGATTTTGGGAGATGTTAAGCGAATATATAGGAACATTTGAACCAAGTGAGAGAGTAATTGTGGTAGGGGACCTAAATGTTAAAGTAGGAGAAACATTTTGAGAGGGTGTGGTAGGTAAGTTTGGGGTGCCAGGTGTAAATGATAATGGGAGCCCTTTGATTGAACTTTGTATATAAAGGGATTTAGTTACAAGTAATACGTACTTTAAGAAAAAGAGGATAAATAAATATACAAGATATGATGTAGGGCATAATGACAGTAGTTTGTTGGATTATGAATTGGTAGATAAAAGACTGTTGAGTAGACTTCAGGATGTACATGTTTGTAGAGGGGCCACAGATATATCAGATCAGTTTTTAGTTGTAGCTACAGTGAGAGTAAAAGGTAGATGGGTTAGAAGGAAAATAGAAGCATCAGGTAAGAGAGAGGTGAAGGTGTATAAACTAAAAGAGGAGGCAGTTTGGATAAGATATAAACAACTATAGGAGAATAGATGGGCTAGTGAGAGTATAGGTAATGGGATCGAAGATGTATGGGGTAGGTTTAAGAATGTGGTGTTAGAGTGTTCAGCAGAAGTTTGTGGTTACAGGAAAGTGGGTGCGGGAGGGAAGAAGAGCGATTGGTAGAATGATGATGTAAAGAGAGTAGTAAGGGAGAAAAAGTTAGCATATGAGAGGTTTTTACAAAGTAGAAGTGATACAAGGAGGGAAGAGTATATGGATAGAAAAAGAGAGGTTAAGAGAGTGGTGAAGCAATATAAAAAGAGAGCAAATGAGAGAGTGGGTGAGATGTTATCAACAAATTTTGTTGAAAATAAGAAAAAGTTTTGGAGTGAGATTAATAATTTGAGGAAGCCTAGGGAACAAATGGATTTGTCAGTTAAAAATTGGAGAGGAGAGTTATTAAATGAAGAGTTAGAGGTATCGGGAAGATGGAGGGAATATTTTGAGGAATTGTTAAATGTTGATGAAGATAGGTTAGCTGTGATTTCCTGTCTAGGGCAAGGAGGAATAACATCCTGTGAGAGTGAGACAAAGCCAGTTGTGAGTGTGGGGGGAGTTCGTGAGGCAGTGGGTAGAATGAAAGGGGGTAAGGCAGCCGGGATTGATGGGATAAAGATAGAAATGTTAAAAGCAGGAGGGGATATAGTTTTGGAGTGTTTGGTGCTATTATTTAATAAATGTATGGAAGAGGGTAAGGTACCTAGGGATTGGCAGAGAGCACGCATAGTTCCTTTGTATAAAAGCAAAGGGGATAAAAGAGAGTGCAAAAATTATAGGGGAATAAGTCTGTTGAGTATACCTGGTAAAGTGTATTGTAGAGTTTTTATTGAAAGAATTAAAAGTAAGACAGAGAGTAAGATAGCCGTGTAGAGCAAGTGTTTACAGTGATATATATAGGTGAACAGTATTTAGATAAGAGTAAAGAGGTTTTTGTGGCATTTATGGATTTAGAAAAGGGATATGACAGGGTGGATAGGGGGGCAATGTGGCAGATGTTGCAGGTGTATGGTATTGGAGGTAGGTTACTGAAAGCTGTGAAGAATTTTTACGAGGATAGTGAGGCTCAGGTTAGAGTATGTAGGAGAGAGGGAGATTATTTCCCAGTAAAAGTAGGCCTTAGACAAGGATGTGTGATGTCACCATGGTTGTTCAAATATTTATAGATGGGGTTGTAAGAGAAGTGAATGCGAGGGTCTTGGCAAAGGGTGCGGGGGTAAAAGATAAAGAAATCTAACGTAAAGTGAGAGTTTTCACAGTTGCTCTTTGCTGATGACACTGTGCTTTTGGGAGATTCTGAAGAGAAGTTGCAGAGGTTGGTTGATGAGTTTGGTAGGGTACGTAAGAGAAGGAAATTATAAGTGAATATATGAAAGAGTAAGGTGATGAGGATAACAAAAAAGTTAGGTAACGAAAGATTGGATATCAGATAGGAGGGAGATGAATGTATTTAGAAATTTGGGAATGGATGTGTCAGCAGATGGGTCTATGAAAGATGAGGAGAATCATATAATTGACGTGAGGAAAAGGGTGAGTGGTGCACTTAGGAGTCTGTGGAGACATAGAACATTCTAGATTGAAGCAAAGAGAGGAATGTGTGAGAGTATAGTTATAAAAAACGCTCTTATATGGGTGTGAAGCATGGGTGGTGAATGTAGCAACAAGGAGAATGCACGAGGCAGTGGAGACGTCATGTCTGAGGGCAATTTGTTGTGTGAAAATAATGTAGAGAAATCGTAGTTTGGAAATTAGGAGGAGGTGCGAAGGGGTTATTGAGGTGGTTCGGACATGTAGAGACGATGGAACAAAACAGTATGACTTATAGAGTGTGGGGAAGAGATCGGCCTAGGAAAGGTTGGCGGGAGGGGATCAAGGTTTTGTGTGCGAGGGGCTTGGACTTCCAGCAATCGTGTATGAGCCTGGTAAATAGGAACGAATGGAGACAAATGGTTTTTAGGACTTGACGTGCTTTTAAAGTGTGAGGAAGGTAACATTTATGAAGGGATTAGAGGGAAACCGGCAGTACGGACTTGAATCCTGGAGATAGGAAGTACAGTAAGCGTGTCTCTGGCAAGACGGAGTGATGGAGTGATTGACTATAAAAGTTTTTCTTTTTCGGGTCACCTTGCCTTGGTGGGAAACGACCGATGTGGTAATAAAATATATATAATAATCCGAATAGGTAAAACTGGTCAATTAGCAAGAATTCCTTTAAAATTAAGTCTCTTCTAAAATTTTCTCTTATACGTTTAAACATATTTTTTTTCATTTATGTTAATGTAAAAATTAGTAATTTTGTACCAAAAGAACCTTAGAATACTTACCTAACCTTATAACAATCACAGTTTAATTTAGCCTAATCCAACAAAATATATTTTAATAACAAACAAATACAATTAAATATATATTTTTCGTTAGGTTCAGAATGATTTTTGCGAAATTATTGCATGCACAAATTTTCGCTTACCTTATTCAGCAAGAAGAGCGTTGATATTTAAGCCCAAATCACAAGTTTTACCTATTCTGCACGACATATATATTAGTAGACTTTCTTTCACTCCTCCAGGAACTGTGTTCGCGATTCACTATTTGTATCTATTTCCATCTTTAGCGGCAATTCTTCCCATTTCCTTTCATCACTGTATCATGGCCAGCCTTCGCGGTGAGACAGGTTGAGCAGTTATCTTTTATTTACCTGTTATCTGGCGGTCAAGTCAGTCAGCAGACATGACACAGGAATTATTTGTTGACTGATTCAAGCATAATTATATTCCTGAAATAATTTTTGATCCGCGCCACAAAATTCTCCTGATTCTTGATAATCCCCGTGTTCATCCTGACCTGTTGCAGGATTTGAACCGGAATGTAAAGGCTGGTTCTTTTATCACTAAATACAACATTACTGATGCAATCATTGTATAATAAAGTCATTTGAGTGTATCTAGACACGTAGAGTGGTGCAGAAACTGCTTGCAACAATGGAAGATAAATCAGAGCTTTGAGTGCCAGAGTTCTGGCATATATTGAACACTGCAGATGTCTCACCCGACGTTAAAGATGCATGGGATAATGTACCGAAAGCAAAAAAAAAATGAATTCAGGTTGAAGAAAATTATGGCGTAGTGCGGCGAATAACTTCATAGGAATTCTCTCAGTGGATTCAAATCGAGGAAATTGATCAGATAGCAAGGAGATTGCCAGGTGAAGCTGGGAAGACTAGCAGCTAAAAGACGTCAATGAATTATTAAAAAACGAGGAAGATAGAAGTTCAGAGGAACTGTTGGCAGAGTTGAATTCCAAAACAGAAGGTATTCGGAGAGCTGAAGAGGATGAGGAAGAAGAGCCTTCAAAGAAACACTTAATAATTAACTAGTTATGTCAGGAGTTCCATGTGTTGATGCTAAACTTTCAGTTTTTCATTGAAGAGGATCTGACGTATCTAGAAGCACTGCTCTGAAACTGAGGCTGGACTAAGAAAAGATGCCCTACAATTACATGAAGAATTAATGCTGCGTACAACACAGCACAGATGCATAACAGAATATTGCAGAGATTTCATATGTAGTAACTGTGTTTAATTCAAACCACGAACTACAGTCATTCACCTCAACCAGTGAACCACAGCCATGCACCTCAACCAGTGAACCACAGCCATGCAACTCAACCAGTGAACCACAGCTGTTACAAAAAACGCGATTCTGAAAGCTTAGAGATCTCCAGTGAATACTAGAAAGGACTGCCCTTCTAGCATCCAGCCTGTTACTGAGTTTTCGTAACAAGTAGTCAGTATCCTTGTCCAATTATCCATTAAAATTCAGTATGGTTCAATAGTGCTTTAGGATTACAACTGGTAGGCTACTAACTAGAGAAATTAAAATTTAATAAATTTATTAAGTCTAGAGGTATATTATCAAATTAAATTAAATTACAGCAATCAAAATAAAATCAATCTCTCGAGTTCAATATTATTGTGCTGAAAGCACATATCACATTTATAATTCTTAAGTACCGTCAGGTACATTAACATTTAATAAGATATTACAAATATGTACAAGTAAGTGTGTATGTGTAAGTGCTCTAAGTAGTTCGCTATGTCTCATGACTCGACTAGACTTAAACAAGTGACTGACAAAGTCCTCAAATAAACTAACTTCTTGACCGACTGGCAACCCGAACAGTCTGCTTGAACAACAAAGAATGCTAAGCCCAATAGCAATGCAATATGCGACTGCGACACAGAATCAGGAACTGGGAGATAACATAACGACACTAAGTAGGGACCATCAGCAGATCCTCCACAAAAGTTACAAAACTCCCATACTACTGAAGCTAAGTTCAGCATAGGAAAAACCCGACTGTGACAATACACAGAAACCAGAACAAAATTAGGTCAGAAGCTATAGCTAAGGACCTGAGATGTTCAGTGTGTCTAAGCGACACACAACCTCAGTACAACGTCGAAAATCACTAAGTCTATACAATGTTCTGAGAACAGAGTTCTACAGAATTAATAAGAATAATGAGACAGACAATCTGTCCAACCACCAAGCGAGTCTAGAGCAGACTGAATACTTCAGGCGAGGTGAGGACACCCCCCCCCCTCGATCACGTGATAGCTCCGTGGACAGCAGTCGCCCAGTAAGAAGCCAGCAATATAACTAGCAAACAGCAATAATTACAGTAGTTAGACAATCAAAACTTGAACTGAGCACATAATATGTTACATCCTACCTAACAAATGAAACTACATCAAATAACAATATAAAGCAATACATTTACGATTTAGCTATTATCGCAAATATAAGCAATGTAAAATTAAATGAAAAGGTAATAATTATATATATATACATAATAATCATTGCAACCATTCAGAGGTTGCAACAACAGCCATGCAACTCAACAAGTGAACCACAGTCATTCACTTCAACCAGTGAACCACAGGCATGCACCTCAACCAGCGAACCACAGGCATGAATCTCAACCAGTAAACCACAGGCATGCACATCAACCAGTTAACCCCAGCCATGTACCTCAACCAGTGTACCACAGGCATGTACTTCAACCAGTGAACCCCAGCCATGCACTTCAACCAGTGAACCCAAGCCATGTACCTCAACCAGTGAACTCCAGGCATGCATCTCAACCAGTGAACACCTGGCATTCACCTCAACCAGTGAACCCCAGGCATGCACCTCAACCAGTGAACCCCAGCCATGCACCTCAACCAGTGAACCACAGGCATGCACCTCAGCCAGTGAACCACAGCCATGCAACTCAATCAGTGAACCACAACCATTCACCTCAACCAGTGAAACACAGGCATGCACCTCAGCCAGTGAACCACAGGCATGCACCTCAACCAGCGAACCACAGGCATGAACCTCAACCAGTAAACCACAGGCATGCACATCAACCAGTTAACCCCAGCCATGCACCTCAACCAGTGTACCACAGGCATGCACTTCAACCAGTGAACCCCAGCCATGCACTTCAACCAGTGAACCCCAGCCATGCACCTCAACCAGTGAACACCAGGCATGCATCTCAACCAGTGAACACCTGGCATTCACCTCAACCAGTGAACCCCATGCATGCACCTCAACCAGTGAACCCCAGCCATGCACCTCAACCAGTGAACCCCAGCCATGTACCTCAACCAGTGAACCTCAGCCATGCACCTCAACCAGGGAACCACAGCCATTCACCTCCACCAGTGAACCACAGCCATGCACCTCAACCAGTGAACTACAGCCATTCACATCAACAAGTGAACCACAGCTATTCACCTCCACCAGTGAACCACAGCCATGCACCTCAACCAGTGAACCACAGGCATGCACCTCAACCAGTGAACCACAGGCATGCACCTCAACCAGTGAACCACAGGCATGAACCTCAACCAGTGAACCACAGCCATGCACCTCAACCAGTGAACCACAGCCATGCACCTGAACCAGTGAATCCCAGCCATGCACCTGAACCAGTGAACCCCAGCCATTCACCTGAACCAGTGAATTCCAGGCATGCACTTCAATCAGTGAACACCAGGCATGCACATCAACCAGTGAGCCCCAGCAATAGACCTCAACCAGTGAACACCAGCCATGCACCTCAACCAGTGAACCCCAGCCATGCACCGCAACCAGTGAACCCCAGCCATGCACCTCAACAAGTGAACCACAGCCATTCACCTCCACCAGTGAACCACAGCCATACACCTCAACCAGTGAACCACAGCAATTCACCTCAACAAGTGAACCACAGCCAATCACCTCCACAAGTGAACCACAGCCATGCACCTCAACCAGTGAACCACAGCCATTCACCTGAACCAGTGAACCACAGGCATGCACCTCAACCAGCGAACCACAGGCATGCACTTCAACCAGTGAACCCCAGCCACGCACCTCAACCAGTGAACCCCAGCCACGCACTTCAACCAGTGAACTCCAGGCATGCACCTCAACCAGTAAACCCCAGGCATGCACCTCAACCATTGAACCCCAGCCATGCACCTCAACCAATGAACTCCAGCCATGCACTTCAACAATTGAACCCCGGCCATGCACCTCAACCAATGAACTCCAGCCATGCACCTCAACCAGTGAACCCCTGCCATGCACCTCAACCAGTGAACACCTTGCATGCAGCTCAACCAGTGAACCCCAGGCATGCATCTGAACCAGTGAACCCCAGCCATGCACCTGAACCAGTGAACCCCAGCCATGCACCCCAACCAGTGAATTCCAGGCATGCACTTCAACCAGTGAACACAAGGCATGCACATCAACCAGTGAGCCACAGCAATACACCTCAACCAGTGAACACTAGCCATGCACTTCAACAAGTGAACCCCAGCCATGCACCACAACCAGTGAACCCCAGACATGCACCTCAACAATTGAACCCTAGCCATGCACCTCACCCAGTGAGCCCAGCCTTGTACCTCAACAAATGAACTCCAGCCATGCACCTCAACCAGTGAACCCCAGCCATGCACGTCAACCAGTGAACACCTGGCATGCACCTCAACCAGTGAACCCCAGGCATGCACCTCAACCAGTGAACCCCAGCCATTCACCTGAACCAGTGAACCCCAGCCATGCACCTCAACCAGTGAATTCCAGGCATGCACTTCAACCGGTGAACACCACGCATGCACATCAACCAGTGAGCCCCAGCAATGCACCTCAACCAGTGAACCCCAGCCATGGACCACAACCAGTGAACCCCAGCCATGCACCTCAACCAGTGAACTACAGCCATTCTCCTCAACCAGTGAACCCCAGCCATGCACCTCAACCAGTGAACCACAGCCATGCACCTCAACCAGTGTACCACAGATATGCGCTTAACCAGTGAACCCCAGCCATGCATCTCAACCAGTGAACCCGAGCAATGCAACTCAACCAGTGAACTCCGGGCATGCACCTCAACCAGTGAACACCAGCCATGCACTTACATAACATAAGAACATAAGAAAGGAGGAACATTGCAGGAGGCCTGTTGGCCCATACTAGGCAGGTCCTTTACAATTCATCCCACTAACAAAACATTTGCCCAACCCAATTTTCAATGCCACCCTAGAAATAAGCTCTGATGTGAAAGTCCCACTCAAATCCAACCCCTCCCACTCATGTACTTATCCAACCTATATTTGAAACTTCCCAAAGTCCTAGCCTCAATAACCCAACTAGGCAGACTGTTCCACTCATCAACTACCCTATTTCCAAACCAATACTTTCCTATGTCCTTTCTAAATCTAAACTTATCTAATTTAAATCCATTACTGCGGGTTCTCTCTTGGAGAGACATCCTCAAGAACTTATTAATATCCCCTTTATTAATACCTATCTTCCACTTATTCACTTCGATCAGGTCTCCCCTCACTCTTCGTCTAACAAGTGAATGTAACTTAAGAGTCTTCAATCTTTCTTCATAAGGAAGATTTCTAATGCTACGTATTAATTTAGTCATCCTACGCTGAATGTTTTCTAACGAATTTATGTCCATTCTGTAATATGGAGACCAGAACTGAGCTGCATAATCTAGGTGAGGCCTTACTAATGATGTATAAAGCTGCAGTATGACCTCTGGACTTCTGTTGCTTACACTTCTTGATATAAATCCCAGTAATCTATTTGCCTTATTACGTACGCTTAGGCATTGCTGTCTTGGTTTAAGTTTGCTGCTCACCATAACCCCCAAGTCCTTTTCACAATCTGTATGGCTAAGTTCTACATCATTTAACTTGTAAGTACTAGGGTTATGGGCACTCCCAAGCTTCAGAACCTTGCATTTATCTACATTGAACTGCATCTGCCACTTTTCTGACCAAGAATAGAGTTTGTTTAAGTCCTCCTGAAGTTCCATAACATCTACGTTTGAATCAATTATCCTACCTATCTTCGTGTCATCGGCGAATTTGCTCATATCACTAGTAATTCCCTCATCAAGATCATTAATATATATTATAAACAACAACGGGCCCAAGACTGATCCCTGTGGAACGCCACTTGTTACCGATCCCCACTCGGATTTAACCCCATTTATGGACACTCTCTGCTTCCTGTCAGTGAGCCATGACTCGATCCGCGAGAGCACCCTTCCCCCAATGCCATGAGCTGCCACTTTCTTTAACAGTCTATGGTGCGGAACTCTATCAAAAGCCTTACTAAAATCTAAGAAAATAATATCAAATTCTTTATCGTGGTCAACAGCCTCAAAAGCTTTACTGAAGAAAGTTAATAAATTAGTTAGACAAGACCGGCCTCTTGTGAATCCATGCTGAGTATCATTAATCAAGCTATGCTTATCGAGATGGCTTCTTATAATCTCAGCTATAATTGACTCTAGTAATTTGCCTACAATTGAGGTCAGGCTTATTCATTTCAACCAGTGAACCCCAGGCATGCAACTGAACCAGTGAACCCTAGCCATGCACCTCAACCAGTGAATCACAGCCATGCACCACAACCAGTGGACCACAGGCATGCACCTCAACCAGTAAACCCCAAGAATGCACCACAACCAGTAAACCACAGGCATCCACCTTAACCAGTGAACCCCGGCCATGCACCTCAACCATTGAACCACAGCCATTCACCTCAAACAGTGAACCACAGCCATGCACCACAACCAGTGAACCACAGGCATGCACCTCAACCAGTGAACCACAAGCATGCAACACAGCCAGTGAACCACAGGCATGCACCTCAACCAGTGAACCCAAGCCATGCACCTCAACCAGTGAACCACAACAATTCACCTCAACCAGTGAACCACATCCATGCACCACAACCAGTGAACCACAGGCATGCACCTCAACCAGGGAACCCCAAGCATACACCTCAACCATTGAACCACAGCCATGCACCTCAACAAGTGAGCCCCAGCTATGCACCTCAACCAATGAACTCCAGCCATGCACCTCAACCAGTGAACCCCAGCCATGCACCTTAACCAGTGAACACCTGGCATGCACCTCAACCAGTGAACCCCAGGTATGCACCTCAACCATTGAACCCCAGCCATGCACCTCAACCAGTGAGCCCCAGCCATGGACTTCAACCAATGAACTCCAGCCATGCACCTCAACCAGTCAACCCCAGCAATGCACCTCAACCAGTCAACACCTGGCATGCACCTCAACAAGTGAACCCCAGTCATTCACCTCAACCAGTGAACCCCAGCCATGCACCTGAACCAATGAACCCCAGCCATGCACCTCAACCCGTGAATTCCAGGCATGCACTTCAACCAGTGAACGCCAGGCATGCACCTCAAAGAGTGAGCCCCAGCAAAACACGTCAACCAGTGAACACCAGCCATGCACCTCAACCAGTGAACCCCAGCCATGCACCACAAACAGTGAACCCCAGCCATGCAACGCAACCAGTGAACCCCAGCCATGCACCTCAACCAGTGAACTACAGCCATTAACCTCAACCAGTGAACCCCAGCCACGCACTTCAACCAGTGAACTCCAGGCATGCACCTCAACCAGTGAAACCCACGCATGCACCTCAACCATTGAACCCCAGCCATGAACCTCAACTAGTGAGCCCCAGCCATGTACCTCAACGAATGAACTCCAGCCATGCACCTCAACTAGTGAACCCCAGCTATGCACCTCAACCAGTGAACCCCAGGCATGCACCTCAACCAGTGAACACCAGCCATGCACCTCAACCAGTGAACCCCAGCCATGCACCTCAACCAGTGAATTCTAGGCATGCACTTCAACCAGTGAACACCACGCATGCACATCAACCAGTGAGCCCCAGCAATACACGTCAACCAGTGAACACCAGCCATGCACCTCAACCAGTGAACCCCAGCCATGCACCATAACCAGTGAACCCCAGCCATGAACCGCAACCAGTGAACCCCAGCAATGCACCTCAACCGGTGAACCACAGCCATTCACCTCCACCAGTGAACCACAGCCATGCACCTCAACCAGTGAACCAAAGCCATTCACCTCAACAAGTGAACCACAGCCAATCACTTCCAAAAGTGAACCACAGCCATGCACCTCAACTAGTGAACTACAGCCATTCACCTAAACCAGTGAACCACAGGCATGCACCTCAACCAGTGAACCACAGGCATGCACCTCAACCAGTCAACCACAGGCATGAACCTCAACCAGTGAACCCAAGCCATGCACCTCAACCAGTGAACCCCAGCCACGCACTTCAACCAGTGAACTCCAGGCATGCACCTCAACCATTGAACCCGAGCCATGCACCTCAACCAGTGAGCCCCAGCCATGCACCTCAACCAGTGAACCCCAGCCATGCACATCAACCAGTGAACACCTGGCACACACCTCAACCAGTGAACCCCAGGCATGCACCTCAACCAGTGAACCCCAGCCATGCACCTCAACCAGTGAACCCCAGCGATGCACCTCAACCAGTGAACCCAAGGCATGCACATCAATCAGTGAGCCCTAGCAATACACCTGAACCAGTGAACACCAACCATGCACCTCAACCAGTGAACCCCAGCCATGCACCACAACCAGTGAACCCCAGCCATGCACAGCAACCAGTGAACCCCAGCCATGCACCTCAACCAGCGATCACCAGCCATGCACCTCTATCAGTGAACCCCAGCCATGCACCTCAACCAGTGAACGACAGGCATGCACCTCAACTAGTGAACTCCAGGCATGCACCTCAACCTGTGAACCACAGCCATGCACCTCAACCAGTGTACCAGAGGCATGCGCTTCAACCAGTGAACCCCAGCCATGCACCTCAACCAGTGAACCCGAGCCATGCACCTCAACCAGTGAACTCCGAGCATGCACCTCAACCAGTGAACACCAGCCATGCACCACAACCAGTGAACCACTGCCATGCACCTGAACCAGTGGACCCCAGCCATGCACCACAACCAGTGAACCACAGCCATGCACCTCAACCAGTGAAACCCAGGCATGCACCTCAAAAAGTGAACACCAGCCATGCACCTCAACCAGTGAACCCCAGCAATGCACCTCAACCAGTGAACTACGGCCATTCACCTCAACCAGTGAACCCCAGCCATGCACCTCAACCAGTGAACGACAGGCATGCACCTGAACTAGTGAACCCCAGGCATGCACCTCAACCAGTGAACCACAGCCATGCACCTCAACTGCTGTACCACAGTCATGCGCTTTAACCAGTGAACCCCAGTCATGCACCTCAACCAGTGAACCCGAGCCATGCACCTCAACCAGTGAACTCCGGACAAGCACCTCAACCAGTGAACATCAGCTATGCACTTCAACCAGTGAACCACACCCATGCAACTAAATCAGTGAACCCCAGCCTTGCACATCAACCAGTGAACTACAGCCATTCACCTCAACCAGTGAACCACAGGCATGCACCACAACCAGTAAATCACAGGCATGCACTGTTACAAAAAACGCGATTCTAAAAGCTTAGAGATCTCCAGTGAATACTAGAAAGGACTGCCCTTCTAGCATCCAGCCTGTTACTGGGTTTTCGTAACAAGTAGTCAGTATCCTTGTCCAATTATCCATTAAAATTCAGTATGGTTCAATAGTGCTTTAGGATTACAACTGGTAGGCTACTAACTAGAGAAATTAAAATTTAATAAATTTATTAAGTCTAGAGGTATATTATCAAATTAAATTAAATTACAGCAATCAAAATAAAATCAATCTATCGAGTTCAATATTTTTGTGCTGAATGCACATATCACATTTATAATTCTTAAGTACCGTCAGGTACATTAACATTTAATAAGATATTACAAATATGTACAAGTAAGTGTGTGTATGCGTGTAAGTGATCTTAAGTAGTTTGGTACGTCTCAAGACTCGAATAAGACTTAAACAAGTGACTGACAAAGTCCTCAAATAAACTAACTTCTTGACCGACTGGCAACCCGAACAGTCTGCTTGAACAACAAAGAATGCTAAGCCCAACAGCAATGCAATATCAAGCGACTGCGACACAGAATCAGGAACTGGGAAATAATATAACGACACTAAGTAGGAACCATCAGCAGATCCTCCACAAAAGTTACAAAACTCCCATACTACTTAATCTATGTTCAGCATAGGAAAAACGCGACTTGGACAATACACAGAAACCAGTACAAAATTAGGTCAGAAGCTATAGCTAAGGACCTGAGATGTTCAGAGTGTCTAAGCGACACACAACCTCAGTTCAACGTCGAAAATCACTAAGTCTATACAATGTTCTGAGAACAGAGTTCTACAGAACTAACAAGAATAATGAGACAGACAATCTGTCCAACCACCAAGCGAGTCTAGAGCAGACTGACTACTTCACGAGAGGTGAGGACACCCCCCCTCGATCACGTGATAGCCCCGTGGACAGCGCAGCTCAGAAGACGGCAGTATAACGAGCGACAAGCGATAATTACAGTAGTTTGACAATCAAGACTTGAACTGAGCACATATTATGTACATCCTAACATAAGTCAAATAAGAATATAAAGCAATATATTTACGATTTAACTATTATCGCAAATATAATCAATATAAAATTAAATGAAAAGTAATATACATTACATATATACATAATAATCATTGTAACCCATTCAGGGGTTGCAACATGCACCTCAACCAGTGAACCCCGGCCATGCACCTCAACTAGTGAACCACAGCCATTCACCTCAACCAGTGAACCACAGCCATGCACCACAACCAGTGAACCACAGGCATGCACGACAACCAGTGAACCACAAGCATGCACCACAGCTTGTGAACCATAGGCATGCACCTCAACCAGTGAACCCAAGTCATGCACCTCAACCAGTGAATCACGGCCATTCACCTCAAACAGTGAGCAACAGCCATGCACCACAACCAGTGAACCACAGCCATTCACCTCAACCAGTGAACCTCAGCCATGCACCTCTACCAGTGAACCGCAGCCATGCACCGCAACCAGTGAACCACAGCCATGCACCTCAACCAGTGAACCCCAGGCATGCGCCTCAACCAGTGAACACCAGCTATGCTCCTCAACCAGTGAACCCCAGCCATACACCTCAACCAGTGAACCCCAGCCATGCACCTCAACCAGTGAACCGCAGGCATGCACCTCAACCAGTGAACCCCAGGCATGCACGTCAACCAGTGAACCCGAGCTATGCAACTCAACCAGCGATCACCAGCCATGCACCTCAACCAGTGAACTACAGCCATTAACCTCAACCAGTGAACCCCAGCCACGCACTTCAACCAGTGAACTCCAGGCATGCACCTCAACCAGTGAACCCCAGGCATGCACCTCAACCATTGAACCCCAGCCATGAACCTCAACCAGTGAGCCCCAGCCATGTACCTCAACGAATGAACTCCAGAGATGCACCTCAACTAGTGAACCCCAGCTATGCACCTCAACCAGTGAACACCTGGCATGCACCTCAACAAGTGAACCCCAGGCATGCACCTCAACCAGTGAACCCCAGCCATGCACCTCAACCAGTGAACCCCAGCCATGCACCTCAGCCAGTGAATTCTAGGCATGCACTTCAACCAGTGAACACCACGCATGTACATCAACCAGTGAGCCCCAGTATTACAACCTAGGATTTCAAATGGCCTGTTATCCCAGGTGTAATGGGAGCAAATAAACACAGTAGAAAAAGTTTAGACTTATATTATCCTTCACCAATTATAACAGCAATATGTACACTATGTACAGTGATAAATATAGTGCACTCCACGGTAAGCAAGGCAGAAATAGAAGCCACAAGATAGCAGACCGTGCTTCAACCAGCTCTAGAATGGGAATGACCAGGTTTTCCAACTTGCTGACATTCTCGGCAACACCTAATATGATTCTTCACATCTTTCTTTAATTTTGGCCAGTAAAATTCTTTTGTGATTCTATACAAGGTTTTTGTAATTCCTAAGTGACCTCCTGATGACGTATTATGAGCTATATTTAATATCTGAGGTCTATACTTGGTTGGAACCACTAACCTGTCGTATAATTGCCGGCCCTCTTTCTCCTTACCAGTCTCAGTGCAAACCAAATAATCATTTTTAACTTCATACTTGACTGGATGACCCCAAGAGGATTTACCCATGGCTGCCTGAAAAGCTAATTTTAAAGAAGGGTCCTTTCGTTGTTCCTCCCGGAAGGACAGTCCCTCGGGCATGGAAACAGAGACATCTGGCAATCCTGCAACCTGGGAATAGGAAGGCTTGATCGGGGTCTGTTCACTTGATCTACGAGGCTCTGGCCAGTTTTCCTCGTAAAACAATGTGGCTATTCCGAGATCGGAGTCGTCCAAGGATAGGTCAACATTCTCTCCAGACAACCCTTGGGATGTTGCCCGAGTTATGGCCAACACCGGAGAAGAATTAATCATTATAGGTTCAGGACACGAACTAACAGTAGTAATGTTATTACCCAGTAATAACATGGCATTTTTCATGGGAAATCCTTTTGAGATACCTACAGTCAAGTACCCAGTGTAATATTTGCACTGTACATAAATTTTATGCAAAGGAACTGAATATATAGCTCCTCCATAGGCTTCCAATAATACGGAGTAATTCAAAGAAGTATTCTCTGAAAGGGGTAATATTCCCTCTCTTACAAGTGAGCAATATGCTCCAGTATCTCTAAAGGTATTTACTTTAGTTGGTTCTGAGTTTTCCTGAAGGGAAATAAGACTTTCGCAATAATAAGGGGCCATACCTTTTTCTACTTCTCTAGGGGACATGTTACTAGGCATATTAGAGATTTTCCCGATGGGTTGAGGTTTTTGGGGGCAGTTGCAACTGATGTGACCTACTTTATTGCACCTGAAGCAGACGACAGGCTTGCCCTTTACTCCCTGATGACGTTGCAAGTGGTGTCGTTCTGGCTGGTGCCTCTCTGGATATTGTTGTCGAGATGCTCCATAAGTAGTTTGCCTCTCCGCAGGGGGACCATATGTTGAGAAGCGTGGCTCACCAGGTGACTTAGTTGGATGTCGTAGACGCTCTCCCTCCGGCTGGCACTTCATTCTCCAATGTTGTCGATCTCTGCTCACGCCAGACTGTTGAAAAGAGAGACGGGACCGCTCGGACAAGGAGCGGTTCGTTTCGAAGGTATCAGCCCACCTGGCTGCCTCCAATGCAGTGGTTAAGTCACGATCCTGCAGAAAGACACGAACCTCTGGTCCCACAGACTCCAGCAGGTTATCAATCAGAATAAGCTGCACCAGCTCCTCAAAGTTAGAGACACCACTCGCTTTATACCAGCTGGTAAAAGCTTTGGTTTGCTGTCTCACAAAGTCCACCAGGGATTGACCAAGCTGCCGCCTGTTCAATTTGAAGGTCTTACGATATTTAGCTGGGATACATGTATATGCTCCCAACACTGTGGTCTTCACTACTTGATAATCAGAGAATTCAGCGTCAGTTAATACCGACGTAAATTCCTGTGCCTTACCCAATAATGCTGTATGAACCAACGCTGCCCAGTGCTGTTCCGGCCACCTCAAGGCTCGAGCCTGATTTTCGAAGCTTTCGAAAAATTGCTCTGGTTCGGCCTCATTGAAGCGGGGAACAAGCTGTACTGCTTTTTGTAAACTGAAATCGTTTACAGAATGCGAAAACTGCCTCCTTTCTCTTTCCCTATCAAATTCTTCCCTTGCGAATGCTCTCTGTTCCCTAGTTTGCTCCAGCGTGATTTTTGCCAGCTCAAGTGCCAACGACGCTGATTCACCTTGAGACAACCCAGCTGCACCATACTGACCATTTTGCTCCGTAGGTGTATCATCTTCCTCATGCGAGAACATAAGAGTTTTTTCCCTAGCTCCCGTAGAGGGAGGAGTTTGATGTGCCATCTCTTCTTCAATAAGTATGTCAGCAATAAGTGAACGCAGTTGCGCAGCTGTAAGAGTGCGTTTATAGGGAATGCCAATGGAACGAGCAATTTGCCAACAACGCTGTAGGGACAATTTAGGTAGGTTATGCAAAGTATATGCCGACACCAGGCGTCTGACTCGTCTAGGTGGCATAAGTTATTCGCTATGCACAGTACGAATACCCCAACGTAACACGTTAATTTGCAGAACACGCTTAGCTATGCACAGTACGATTGCAGAATACGCATACAAGCAAAGCCGACTGCACACAAGATTGACTGTAGCGAAGCGAGCACACTGAACAAGCTAGTAGCGAGCTGTTGAACGATCACACAATAGCAAGGCTGATCATAAGCAACTGACACGCAAAATTTGTAAAGCGAAGCGAAACAGCAAGCTACACAATGTTCCTGCTACAAGCTTCACCCTAAGCTCAACCGTTTCTCTAAGTCCAGCTCTCGGACAGGCTACCCATATTACAACCTAGGATTTCAAATGGCCTGTTATCCCAGGTGTAATGGGAGCAAATAAACACAGTAGAAAAAGTTTAGACTTATATTATCCTTCACCAATTATAACAGCAATATGTACACTATGTACAGTGATAAATATAGTGCACTCCACGGTAAGCAAGGCAGAAATAGAAGCCACAAGATAGCAGACCGTGCTTCAACCAGCTCTAGAATGGGAATGACCAGGTTTTCCAACTTGCTGACATTCTCGGCAACACCTAATATGATTCTTCACATCTTTCTTTAATTTTGGCCAGTAAAATTCTTTTGTGATTCTATACAAGGTTTTTGTAATTCCTAAGTGACCTCCTGATGACGTATTATGAGCTATATTTAATATCTGAGGTCTATACTTGGTTGGAACCACTAACCTGTCGTATAATTGCCGGCCCTCTTTCTCCTTACCAGTCTCAGTGCAAACCAAATAATCATTTTTAACTTCATACTTGACTGGATGACCCCAAGAGGATTTACCCATGGCTGCCTGAAAAGCTAATTTTAAAGAAGGGTCCTTTCGTTGTTCCTCCCGGAAGGACAGTCCCTCGGGCATGGAAACAGAGACATCTGGCAATCCTGCAACCTGGGAATAGGAAGGCTTGATCGGGGTCTGTTCACTTGATCTACGAGGCTCTGGCCAGTTTTCCTCGTAAAACAATGTGGCTATTCCGAGATCGGAGTCGTCCAAGGATAGGTCAACATTCTCTCCAGACAACCCTTGGGATGTTGCCCGAGTTATGGCCAACACCGGAGAAGAATTAATCATTATAGGTTCAGGACACGAACTAACAGTAGTAATGTTATTACCCAGTAATAACATGGCATTTTTCATGGGAAATCCTTTTGAGATACCTACAGTCAAGTACCCAGTGTAATATTTGCACTGTACATAAATTTTATGCAAAGGAACTGAATATATAGCTCCTCCATAGGCTTCCAATAATACGGAGGAATTCAAAGAAGTATTCTCTGAAAGGGGTAATACCCAGCAATACACGTCAACCAGTGAACACCAGCCATGCACCTCAACCAGTGAACCCCAGCCAGGCACTTCAACCAGTGAACTCCAGGCATGCACCTCAACCAGTGAACCCCAGGCATGCACCTCAACCATTGAACCCCAGCCATGAACCTCAACCAGTGAGCCCCAGCCATGTACCTGAACGAATGAACTCCAGCCATGCACCTCAACTAGTGAACCCCAGCTATGCACCTCAACCAGTGAACACCTGGCATGCACCTCAACCAGTGAACCCCAGCCATGCACCTCAGCCAGTGAATTCTAGGCATGCACTTCAACCAGTGAACACCACGCATGCACATCAACCAGTGAGCCCCAGCAATACACGTCAACCAGTGAACACCAGCCATGCACCTCAACCAGTGAACCCCAGCCATGCACCATAACCAGTGAACCCCAGCCATGAACCCCAACCAGTGAACCCCAGCCATGCACCTCAACCGGTGAACCACAGCCATTCACCTCCACCAGTGAACCACAGCCATGCACCTCAACCAGTGAACCAAAGCCATTCACCTCAACAAGTGAACCACAGCCAATCACTTCCAAAAGTGAACCACAGCCATGCACCTCAACCAGTGAACCACAGCCATTCACCTAAACCAGTGAACCACAGGCATGCACCTCAACCAGTGAACCACAGGCATGCACCTCAACCAGTCAACCACAGGCATGAACCTCAACCAGTGAACCCAAGCCATGCACCTCAACCAGTGAACCCCAGTTACGCACTTCAACTAGTGAACTCCAGGCATGCACCTCAACCATTGAACCCGAGCCATGCACCTCAACCAGTGAGCCCCAGCCATGCAC
Organism: Cherax quadricarinatus; assembly: GCF_038502225.1. Lineage (NCBI taxonomy): Eukaryota > Metazoa > Arthropoda > Malacostraca > Decapoda > Parastacidae > Cherax > Cherax quadricarinatus. Next base: position 40,661,285 of record NC_091317.1, read on the forward strand.
CTCAACCAGCGAACCCCAGCCATGCACATCAACCAGTGAACACCTGGCACACACCTCAACCAGTGAACCCCAGGCATGCACCTCAACCAGTGAACCCCAGCCATGCACCTCAACCAGTGAACCCCAGCGATGCACCTCAACCAGTGAATTCCAGGCATGCACTTCAACCAGTGAACACCAGGCATGCACATCAATCAGTGAGCCCTAGCAATACACCTCAACCAGTGAACTCCAGCCATGCACCTCAACCAGTGAACCCCAGCCATGCACAACAACCAGTGAACCCCAGCCATGCACAGCAACCAGTGAACCCCAGCCATGCACCTCAACCAGCGATCACCAGCCATGCACCTCTATCAGTGAACCCCAGCCATGCACCTCAACCAGTGAACGACAGGCATGCACCTCAACTAGTGAACTCCAGGCATGCACCTCAACCTGTGAACCACAGCCATGCACCTCAACCAGTGTACCACAGGCATGCGCTTCAACCAGTGAACCCCAGCCATGCACCTCAACCAGTGAACCCGAGCTATGCACCTCAACCAGTGAACTCCGGGCATGCACCTCAACCAGTGAACACCAGCCATGCACCACAACCAGTGAACCACAGCCATGCACCTGAACCAGTGAACCCCAGCCCAGCCATGCACCACAACCAGTAAACCACAGCCATGCACCACAACCAGTGAAACCCAGGCATGCACCTCAAAAAGTGAACACCAGCCATGCACCTCAACCAGTGAACTACGGCCATTCACCTCAACCAGTGAACCCCAGCCATGCACCTCAACCAGTCAACCACAGGCATGAACCTCAACCAGTGAACCCAAGCCATGCACCTCAACCAGTGAACCCCAGCCACGCACTTCAACCAGTGAACTCCAGGCATGCACCTCAACCATTGAACCCGAGCCATGCACCTCAACCAGTGAGCCCCAGCCATGCACCTCAACCAGTGAACCCCAGCCATGCACATCAACCAGTGAACACCTGGCACACACCTCAACCAGTGAACCCCAGGAATGCACCTCAACCAGTGAACCCCAGCCATGCCCCTCAACCATTGAACCCCAGCGATGCACCTCAACCAGTGAATTCCAGGCATGCACTTCAACCAGTGAACACCAGGCATGCACATCAATCAGTGAGCCCTAGCAATACACCTCAACCAGTGAACACCAGCCATGCACCTCAACCAGTGAACCCCAGCCATGCACCACAACCAGTGAACCCCAGCCATGCACAGCAACCAGTGAACCCCAGCCATGCACCTCAACCAGCGATCACCAGCCATGCACCTCTGTCAGTGAACCCCAGCCATGCACCTCAACCAGTGAACGACAGGCATGCACCTCAACTAGTGAACTCCAGGCATGCACCTCAACCTGTGAACCACAGCCATGCACCTCAACCAGTGTACCACAGGCATGCGCTTCAACCAGTGAACCCCAGCCATGCACCTCAACCAGTGAACCCGAGCCATGCACCTCAACCAGTGAACTCCGGGCATGCACCTCAATCAGTGAACACCAGCCATGCACCACAACCAGTGAACCACAGCCATGCACCTGAACCAGTGAACCCCAGCCCAGCCATGCACCACAACCAGTGAACCACAGCCATGCACCTCAACCAGTGAAACCCAGGCATGCACCTCAAAAAGTGAACACCAGCCATGCACCTCAACCAGTGAACCCCAGCCATGCACCTCAACCAGTGAACTACGGCCATTCACCTCAACCAGTGAACCCAGCCATGCACCTCAACCAGTGAGCGACAGGCATGCACCTGAACTAGTGAACCCCAGGCATGCACCTCAACCAGTGAACCACAGCCATGCACCTCAACTGGTGTACCACAGTCATGCGCTTTAACCAGTGAACCCCAGTCATGCACCTCAACCAGTGAACCCGAGCCATGCACCTCAACCAGTGAACTCCGGACAAGCACCTCAACCAGTGAACATCAGCTATGCACTTCAACCAGTGAACCACAGCCATGCAACTAAATCAGTGAACCCCAGTTTTGCACATCAACCAGTGAACTACAGCCATTCACCTCAACCAGTGAACCACAGCCACGCACCACAACCAGTAAATCACATGCATGCACTGTTACAAAAAACGCGATTCTAAAAGCTTAGAGATCTCCAGTGAATACTAGAAAGGACTGCCCTTCTAGCATCCAGCCTGTTACTGGGTTTTCGTAACAAGTAGTCAGTATCCTTGTCCAATTATCCATTAAAATTCAGTATGGTTCAATAGTGCTTTAGGATTACAACTGGTAGGCTACTAACTAGAGAAATTAAAATTTAATAAATTTATTAAGTCTAGAGGTATATTATCAAATTAAATTAAATTACAGCAATCAAAATAAAATCAATCAATCGAGTTCAATATTATTGTGCTGAAAGCACATATCACATTTATAATTCTTAAGTACCGTCAGGTACATTAACATTTAATAAGATATTACAAATATGTACAAGTAAGTGTGTGTATGCGTGTAAGTGATCTTAAGTAGTTCGCTACGTCTCAAGACTCGAATAAGACTTAAACAAGTGACTGACAAAGTCCTCAAATAAACTAACTTCTTGACCGACTGGCAACCCGAACAGTCTGCTTGAACAACAAAGAATGCTAAGCCCAATAGCAATGCAATATCAAGCGACTGCGACACAGAATCAGGAACTGGGAAATAATATAACGACACTAAGTAGGGACCATCAGCAGATCCTCCACAAAAGTTACAAAACTCCCATACTACTGAATCTATGTTCAGCATAGGAAAAACGCGACTGTGACAATACACAGAAACCAGTACAAAATTAGGTCAGAAGCTATAGCTAAGGACCTGAGATGTTCAGAGTGTCTAAGCGACACACAACCTCAGTACAACGTCGAAAATCACTAAGTCTATGCAATGTTCTGTGAACAGAGTTCTACAGAACTAACAAGAATAATGAGACAGACAATCTGTCCAACCACCAAGCGAGTCTAGAGCAGACTGACTACTTCACGAGAGGTGAGGACACCCCCCTCGATCACGTGATAGCCCCGTGGACAGCGCAGCTCAGAAGACGGCAGTATAACGAGCGACAAGCGATAATTACAGTAGTTTGACAATCAAGACTTGAACTGAGCACATATTATGTACATCCTAACATAAGTCAAATAAGAATATAAAGCAATACATTTACGATTTAACTATTATCGCAAATATAAGCAATATAAAATTAAATGAAAAGGTAATATACATTACATATATACATAATAATCATTGTAACCCATTCAGGGGTTGCAACATGCACCTCAACCAGTGAACCCCGGCCATGCACCTCAACTAGTGAACCACAGCCATTCACCTCAACCAGTGAACCACAGCCATGCACCACAACCAGTGAACCACAGGCATGCACGTCAACCAGTGAACCACAAGCATGCACCACAGCTTGTGAACCACAGGCATGCACCTCAACCAGTGAACCCAAGCCATGCACCTCAACCAGTGAATCACGGCCATTCACCTCAACCAGTGAGCCACAGCCATGCACCACAACCAGTGAACCACAGCCATTCACCTCAACCAGTGAACCTCAGCCATGCACCTCTACCAGTGAACCTCAGCCATGCACCGCAACCAGTGAACCACAGACATGCACCTCAACCAGTGAACCCCAGGCATGCGCCTCAACCAGTGAACACCAGCTATGCTCCTCAACCAGTGAACCCCAGCCATACACCTCAACCAGTGAACCGCAGGCATGCACCTCAACCAGTGAACCCCAGGCATGCACGTCAACCAGTGAACCCGAGCTATGCAACTCAACCAGCGATCACCAGCCATGCACCTCTACCAGTGAACCCCAGTAATGCACCGCAACGAGTGAACCACAGCCATGCACATCAACCAGTGAACCCCAGGCATGCACCTCAAAAAGTGAATACCAGCCATGCACCTCAACCAGTGAACCCCAGCCATGCACCTGAACCAGTGAATTCCAGGCATGCACCTCTACCAGTGAACCCGAGGCATGCACCTCAACTAGTAAACCCCAGGCATGCACTTCAAACAGTGACCCACAGCCATGCACCTCAACCAGTGAACCCCAGGCATGCACCTCAACCAGTGATCACAAGGCATGCACCTCAACCAATGAAACCCAGCCATGTACCTCAACCAGTGAACCCCAGCAATGTACCTCAACCAGTGAACGCCAGCCATGCACCTCAACCAGTGAACCACAGCATGCACCTCAACAAGTAAACCCCGGCCATGCACCTCAACCAGTGAACCACAGCCATGCACCTCAACCAGTGAACCCAGCCATGCACCTCAACCAGTGAACCACAACAATTCACCTCAACCAGCACCATGCACCACAACCAGTGAACACAGCATGAACCCCAGGCATGCACCTCAAGCAGTGAACCCCAGCAATGTACCTCAACCAGTGAACCCCAGCCATACACCTCAACCATTGAACAGCAGCCATGCGCCTCAACCAGTGAACTGCAGGCATGCACCTCAACCAGTGAACCCCAGGCAAGCACGTCAACCAGTGAACCCCAGCCATGCAACTCAACCAGCGATCACCAGCCATGCACCTCAACCAGTGAACCCCAGCCATGCACCTCAACAAGTGAACCCCAGCCATGCACCTCAACAAGTGAACCTCAGCCATGCACCTCAACCAATGAATCCCAGCCGTGCAGCGCAACCAGTGAACCACAGTTATGCACCTCAACCAGTGAACTCCAGGCATGCACCTCAACCAGTGAACACCAGGCATGCACCTCAACCAGTGAACACCAGCCATGCACCTCAACCAGTGAACAGCAGCCATGCACCACAACCAGTGAACCGTAGGCATGCACCTCAACCAGTGAACCCCAGGCAAGCACGTCAACCAGTGAACCCCAGCCACGCACCTCAACCAGTGAACTCCAGCCATGCACCTCAACCAGTGAACCCCAGCCATACACCTCAACCAGTGAACAGCAGCCATGCACCACAAACAGTGAACTGTAGGCATGCACCTAAACCAGTGAACCCCAGGCAAGCACGTCAACCAGTGAACCCCAGCCATGCAACTCAACCAGCGATCACCAGCCATGCACCTCTACCAGTGAACCCCAGTAATGCACCGCAACGAGTGAACCACAGCCATGCACCTCAAAAAGTGAATACCAGCCATGCACCTCAACCAGTGAACCCCAGCCATGCACCTGAACCAGTGAATTCCAGGCATGCACCTCAACCAGTGAACCCGAGGCATGCACCTCAACTAGTAAACCCCAGGCATGCACTTCAAACAGTGACCCACAGCCATGCACCTCAACCAGTGAACCCCAGGCATGCACCTCAACCAATGATCACAAGGCATGCACCTAAACCAATGAAACCCAGCCATGTACCTCAACCAGTGAACCCCAGCCATGCACCTTAACCAGTGAACACCAGGAATTCACCTCAAACAGTTAACCCCAGCCATACACCCCAACCATTGAACCCCAGGCATGAACCTCAACCAGTGAACCCGAGCCATGCACCTCAACCAGTGAACCACAGCATGCACCTGAACCAGTAAACCCCGGCCATGCACCTCAACCAGTGAACACAAGCCATGTACCTCTACCAGTGAACCCCAGCTATGCACTGCAACCAATGAACCACAGCCATGCAAATCAACCAGTGAACCCCAGGCATGCACCTCAACCAGTGAACGCCAGTAATGCACCTCAACCAGTGAACCACAGCATGCACCTCAACCAGTAAACCCCGGCCATGCACCTCAACCAGTGAACACAAGCCATGTACCTCTACCAGTGAACCCCAGCTATGCACTGCAACCAATGAACCACAGCCATGCACCTCAACCAGTGAACCCCAGGCATGCACCTCAACCAGTGAACACCAGCCATGCACCTCAACCAGTGAAACCCAGCCATACACCTCAACCAGTGAACAGCAGCCATGCGCCTCAACCAGTGAACCGCAGGCAAACACCTCAACCAATGAACCCCAGGCAAGCACGTCAACCAGTGAACCCCAGCCATGCAACTCATTCAGCGATCACCAGCCATGCATGCAACGCAACCAGTGAACCCCAGCCATGCACCTCAACCAGTGAACTACAGCCATTAACCTCAACCAGTGAACCCCAGCCACGCACTTCAACCAGTGAACTCCAGGCACACCTCAACCAGTGAACCCCAGCCATGCACCTCAACAAGTGAACCTCAGCCATGCACCTCAACCAATGAATCCCAGCCATGCACCTTAACCAGTGAACACCAGGAATTCACCTCAAACAGTTAACCCTAGCCATACACCCCAACCATTGAACCCCAGGCATGAACCTCAACCAGTGAACCCCAGCCATGCACCTCAACCAGTGAACCACAGCATGCACCTCAACCAGTAAACCCCGGCCATGCACCTCAACCAGTGAACACAAGCCATATACCTCTACCAGTGAACCCCAGCTATGCACTGCAACCAATGAACCACAGCCATGCACCTCAACCAGTGAACCCCAGGCATGCACCTCAACCAGTGAACGCCAGTAATGCACCTCAACCAGTGAACCACAGCATGCACCTCAACCAGTAAACCCCGGCCATGCACCTCAACCAGTAAACCCCGGCCATTCACCTCAACCAGTGAACACAAGCCATGTACCTCTACCAGTGAACCCCAGCTATGCACTGCAACCAATGAACCACAGTTATGCACCTCAACCAGTGAACTCCAGGCATGCACCTCAACCAGTGAACACCAGGCATGCACCTCAACCAGTGAACACCAGCCATGCACCTCAACCAGTGAACCCCAGCCATACACCTCAACCAGTGAACAGCAGCCATGCACCACAACCAGTGAACCGTAGGCATGCACCTCAACCAGTGAACCCCAGGCAAGCACGTCAACCAGTGAACACCAGCCATGCACCTCAACCAGTGAACCCCAGCCATGCACCATAACCAGTGAACCCCAGCCATGAACCCCAACCAGTGAACCCCAGCCATGCACCTCAACCGGTGAACCACAGCCATTCACCTCCACCAGTGAACCACAGCCATGCACCTCAACCAGTGAACCAAAGCCATTCACCTCAACAAGTGAACCACAGCCAATCACTTCCAAAAGTGAACCACAGCCATGCACCTCAACCAGTGAACCACAGCCATTCACCTAAACCAGTGAACCACAGGCATGCACCTCAACCAGTGAACCACAGGCATGCACCTCAACCAGTCAACCACAGGCATGAACCTCAACCAGTGAACCCAAGCCATGCACCTCAACCAGTGAACCCCAGTTACGCACTTCAACTAGTGAACTCCAGGCATGCACCTCAACCATTGAACCCGAGCCATGCACCTCAACCAGTGAGCCCCAGCCATGCACCTCAACCAGCGAACCCCAGCCATGCACATCAACCAGTGAACACCTGGCACACACCTCAACCAGTGAACCCCAGGCATGCACCTCAACCAGTGAACCCCAGCCATGCACCTCAACCAGTGAACCCCAGCGATGCACCTCAACCAGTGAATTCCAGGCATGCACTTCAACCAGTGAACACCAGGCATGCACATCAATCAGTGAGCCCTAGCAATACACCTCAACCAGTGAACTCCAGCAATGCACCTCAACCAGTGAACCCCAGCCATGCACAACAACCAGTGAACCCCAGCCATGCACAGCAACCAGTGAACCCCAGCCATGCACCTCAACCAGCGATCACCAGCCATGCACCTCTATCAGTGAACCCCAGCCATGCACCTCAACCAGTGAACGACAGGCATGCACCTCAACTAGTGAACTCCAGGCATGCACCTCAACCTGTGAACCACAGCCATGCACCTCAACCAGTGTACCACAGGCATGCGCTTCAACCAGTGAACCCCAGCCATGCACCTCAACCAGTGAACCCGAGCTATGCACCTCAACCAGTGAACTCCGGGCATGCACCTCAACCAGTGAACACCAGCCATGCACCACAACCAGTGAACCACAGCCATGCACCTGAACCAGTGAACCCCAGCCCAGCCATGTACCACAACCAGTAAACCACAGCCATGCACCACAACCAGTGAAACCCAGGCATGCACCTCAAAAAGTGAACACCAGCCATGCACCTCAACCAGTGAACTACGGTCATTCACCTCAACCAGTGAACCCCAGCCATGCACCTCAACCAGTCAACCACAGGCATGAACCTCAACCAGTGAACCCAAGCCATGCACCTCAACCAGTGAACCCCAGCCACGCACTTCAACCAGTGAACTCCAGGCATGCACCTCAACCATTGAACCCGAGCCATGCACCTCAACCAGTGAGCCCCAGCCATGCACCTCAACCAGTGAACCCCAGCCATGCACATCAACCAGTGAACACCTGGCACACACCTCAACCAGTGAACCCCAGGAATGCACCTCAACCAGTGAACCCCAGCCATGCCCCTCAACCATTGAACCCCAGCGATGCACCTCAACCAGTGAATTCCAGGCATGCACTTCAACCAGTGAACACCAGGCATGCACATCAATCAGTGAGCCCTAGCAATACACCTCAACCAGTGAACACCAGCCATGCACCTCAACCAGTGAACCCCAGCCATGCACCACAACCAGTGAACCCCAGCCATGCACAGCAACCAGTGAACCCCAGCCATGCACCTCAACCAGCGATCACCAGCCATGCACCTCTGTCAGTGAACCCCAGCCATGCACCTCAACCAGTGAACGACAGGCATGCACCTCAACTAGTGAACTCCAGGCATGCACCTCAACCTGTGAACCACAGCCATGCACCTCAACCAGTGTACCACAGGCATGCGCTTCAACCAGTGAACCCCAGCCATGCACCTCAACCAGTGAACCCGAGCCATGCACCTCAACCAGTGAACTCCGGGCATGCACCTCAACCAGTGAACACCAGCCATGCACCACAACCAGTGAACCACAGCCATGCACCTGAACCAGTGAACCCCAGCCCAGCCATGCACCACAACCAGTGAACCACAGCCATGCACCTCAACCAGTGAAACCCAGGCATGCACCTCAAAAAGTGAACACCAGCCATGCACCTCAACCAGTGAACCCCAGCCATGCACCTCAACCAGTGAACTACGGCCATTCACCTCAACCAGTGAACCCAGCCATGCACCTCAACCAGTGAGCGACAGGCATGCACCTGAACTAGTGAACCCCAGGCATGCACCTCAACCAGTGAACCACAGCCATGCACCTCAACTGGTGTACCACAGTCATGCGCTTTAACCAGTGAACCCCAGTCATGCACCTCAACCAGTGAACCCGAGCCATGCACCTCAACCAGTGAACTCCGGACAAGCACCTCAACCAGTGAACATCAGCTATGCACTTCAACCAGTGAACCACAGCCATGCAACTAAATCAGTGAACCCCAGTTTTGCACATCAACCAGTGAACTACAGCCATTCACCTCAACCAGTGAACCACAGCCACGCACCACAACCAGTAAATCACAGGCATGCACTGTTACAAAAAACGCGATTCTAAAAGCTTAGAGATCTCCAGTGAATACTAGAAAGGACTGCCCTTCTAGCATCCAGCCTGTTACTGGGTTTTCGTAACAAGTAGTCAGTATCCTTGTCCAATTATCCATTAAAATTCAGTATGGTTCAATAGTGCTTTAGGATTACAACTGGTAGGCTACTAACTAGAGAAATTAAAATTTAATAAATTTATTAAGTCTAGAGGTATATTATCAAATTAAATTAAATTACAGCAATCAAAATAAAATCAATCAATCGAGTTCAATATTATTGTGCTGAAAGCACATATCACATTTATAATTCTTAAGTACCGTCAGGTACATTAACATTTAATAAGATATTACAAATATGTACAAGTAAGTGTGTGTATGCGTGTAAGTGATCTTAAGTAGTTCGCTACGTCTCAAGACTCGAATAAGACTTAAACAAGTGACTGACAAAGTCCTCAAATAAACTAACTTCTTGACCGACTGGCAACCCGAACAGTCTGCTTGAACAACAAAGAATGCTAAGCCCAATAGCAATGCAATATCAAGCGACTGCGACACAGAATCAGGAACTGGGAAATAATATAACGACACTAAGTAGGGACCATCAGCAGATCCTCCACAAAAGTTACAAAACTCCCATACTACTGAATCTATGTTCAGCATAGGAAAAACGCGACTGTGACAATACACAGAAACCAGTACAAAATTAGGTCAGAAGCTATAGCTAAGGACCTGAGATGTTCAGAGTGTCTAAGCGACACACAACCTCAGTACAACGTCGAAAATCACTAAGTCTATGCAATGTTCTGTGAACAGAGTTCTACAGAACTAACAAGAATAATGAGACAGACAATCTGTCCAACCACCAAGCGAGTCTAGAGCAGACTGACTACTTCACGAGAGGTGAGGACACCCCCCTCGATCACGTGATAGCCCCGTGGACAGCGCAGCTCAGAAGACGGCAGTATAACGAGCGACAAGCGATAATTACAGTAGTTTGACAATCAAGACTTGAACTGAGCACATATTATGTACATCCTAACATAAGTCAAATAAGAATATAAAGCAATACATTTACGATTTAACTATTATCGCAAATATAAGCAATATAAAATTAAATGAAAAGGTAATATACATTACATATATACATAATAATCATTGTAACCCATTCAGGGGTTGCAACATGCACCTCAACCAGTGAACCCCGGCCATGCACCTCAACTAGTGAACCACAGCCATTCACCTCAACCAGTGAACCACAGCCATGCACCACAACCAGTGAACCACAGGCATGCACGTCAACCAGTGAACCACAAGCATGCACCACAGCTTGTGAACCACAGGCATGCACCTCAACCAGTGAACCCAAGCCATGCACCTCAACCAGTGAATCACGGCCATTCACCTCAACCAGTGAGCCACAGCCATGCACCACAACCAGTGAACCACAGCCATTCACCTCAACCAGTGAACCTCAGCCATGCACCTCTACCAGTGAACCTCAGCCATGCACCGCAACCAGTGAACCACAGACATGCACCTCAACCAGTGAACCCCAGGCATGCGCCTCAACCAGTGAACACCAGCTATGCTCCTCAACCAGTGAACCCCAGCCATACACCTCAACCAGTGAACCGCAGGCATGCACCTCAACCAGTGAACCCCAGGCATGCACGTCAACCAGTGAACCCGAGCTATGCAACTCAACCAGCGATCACCAGCCATGCACCTCTACCAGTGAACCCCAGTAATGCACCGCAACGAGTGAACCACAGCCATGCACATCAACCAGTGAACCCCAGGCATGCACCTCAAAAAGTGAATACCAGCCATGCACCTCAACCAGTGAACCCCAGCCATGCACCTGAACCAGTGAATTCCAGGCATGCACCTCTACCAGTGAACCCGAGGCATGCACCTCAACTAGTAAACCCCAGGCATGCACTTCAAACAGTGACCCACAGCCATGCACCTCAACCAGTGAACCCCAGGCATGCACCTCAACCAGTGATCACAAGGCATGCACCTCAACCAATGAAACCCAGCCATGTACCTCAACCAGTGAACCCCAGCCATGCACCTTAACCAGTGAACACCAGGAATTCACCTCAAACAGTTAACCCCAGCCATACACCTCAACCATTGAACCCCAGGCATGAACCTCAACCAGTGAACCCCAGCCATGTACCTCAACCAGTGAACGCCAGCCATGCACCTCAACCAGTGAACCACAGCATGCACCTCAACAAGTAAACCCCGGCCATGCACCTCAACCAGTGAACACAAGCCATGCACCTCTACCAGTGAACCCCAGCTATGCACTGCAACCAATGAACCACAGTTATGCACCTCAACCAGTGAACCCCAGGCATGCACCTCAAGCAGTGAACACCAGCCATGCACCTCAACCAGTGAACCCCAGCCATACACCTCAACCATTGAACAGCAGCCATGCGCCTCAACCAGTGAACCGCAGGCATGCACCTCAACCAGTGAACCCCAGGCAAGCACGTCAACCAGTGAACCCCAGCCATGCAACTCAACCAGCGATCACCAGCCATGCACCTCAACCAGTGAACCCCAGCCATGCACCTCAACAAGTGAACCTCAGCCATGCACCTCAACCAATGAATCCCAGCCGTGCAGCGCAACCAGTGAACCACAGTTATGCACCTCAACCAGTGAACTCCAGGCATGCACCTCAACCAGTGAACACCAGGCATGCACCTCAACCAGTGAACACCAGCCATGCACCTCAACCAGTGAACAGCAGCCATGCACCACAACCAGTGAACCGTAGGCATGCACCTCAACCAGTGAACCCCAGGCAAGCACGTCAACCAGTGAACCCCAGCCACGCACCTCAACCAGTGAACTCCAGCCATGCACCTCAACCAGTGAACCCCAGCCATACACCTCAACCAGTGAACAGCAGCCATGCACCACAAACAGTGAACTGTAGGCATGCACCTCAACCAGTGAACCCCAGGCAAGCACGTCAACCAGTGAACCCCAGCCATGCAACTCAACCAGCGATCACCAGCCATGCACCTCTACCAGTGAACCCCAGTAATGCACCGCAACGAGTGAACCACAGCCATGCACCTCAAAAAGTGAATACCAGCCATGCACCTCAACCAGTGAACCCCAGCCATGCACCTGAACCAGTGAATTCCAGGCATGCACCTCAACCAGTGAACCCGAGGCATGCACCTCAACTAGTAAACCCCAGGCATGCACTTCAAACAGTGACCCACAGCCATGCACCTCAACCAGTGAACCCCAGGCATGCACCTCAACCAATGATCACAAGGCATGCACCTAAACCAATGAAACCCAGCCATGTACCTCAACCAGTGAACCCCAGCCATGCACCTTAACCAGTGAACACCAGGAATTCACCTCAAACAGTTAACCCCAGCCATACACCCCAACCATTGAACCCCAGGCATGAACCTCAACCAGTGAACCCGAGCCATGCACCACAACCAGTGAACCACAGCATGCACCTGAACCAGTAAACCCCGGCCATGCACCTCAACCAGTGAACACAAGCCATGTACCTCTACCAGTGAACCCCAGCTATGCACTGCAACCAATGAACCACAGCCATGCAAATCAACCAGTGAACCCCAGGCATGCACCTCAACCAGTGAACGCCAGTAATGCACCTCAACCAGTGAACCACAGCATGCACCTCAACCAGTAAACCCCGGCCATGCACCTCAACCAGTGAACACAAGCCATGTACCTCTACCAGTGAACCCCAGCTATGCACTGCAACCAATGAACCACAGCCATGCACCTCAACCAGTGAACCCCAGGCATGCACCTCAACCAGTGAACACCAGCCATGCACCTCAACCAGTGAAACCCAGCCATACACCTCAACCAGTGAACAGCAGCCATGCGCCTCAACCAGTGAACCGCAGGCAAACACCTCAACCAATGAACCCCAGGCAAGCACGTCAACCAGTGAACCCCAGCCATGCAACTCAACCAGCGATCACCAGCCATGCACCTCAACCAGTGAACCCCAGCCATGCACCTCAACAAGTGAACCTCAGCCATGCACCTCAACCAATGAATCCCAGCCATGCACCTTAACCAGTGAACACCAGGAATTCACCTCAAACAGTTAACCCCAGCCATACACCCCAACCATTGAACCCCAGGCATGAACCTCAACCAGTGAACCCCAGCCATGCACCTCAACCAGTGAACCACAGCATGCACCTCAACCAGTAAACCCCGGCCATGCACCTCAACCAGTGAACACAAGCCATATACCTCTACCAGTGAACCCCAGCTATGCACTGCAACCAATGAACCACAGCCATGCACCTCAACCAGTGAACCCCAGGCATGCACCTCAACCAGTGAACGCCAGTAATGCACCTCAACCAGTGAACCACAGCATGCACCTCAACCAGTAAACCCCGGCCATGCACCTCAACCAGTAAACCCCGGCCATTCACCTCAACCAGTGAACACAAGCCATGTACCTCTACCAGTGAACCCCAGCTATGCACTGCAACCAATGAACCACAGTTATGCACCTCTACCAGTGAACTCCAGGCATGCACCTCAACCAGTGAACACCAGGCATGCACCTCAACCAGTGAACACCAGCCATGCACCTCAACCAGTGAACCCCAGCCATACACCTCAACCAGTGAACAGCAGCCATGCACCACAACCAGTGAACCGTAGGCATGCACCTCAACCAGTGAACCCCAGGCAAGCACGTCAACCAGTGAACACCAGCCATGCACCTCAACCAGTGAACCCCAGCCATGCACCATAACCAGTGAACCCCAGCCATGAACCCCAACCAGTGAACCCCAGCCATGCACCTCAACCGGTGAACCACAGCCATTCACCTCCACCAGTGAACCACAGCCATGCACCTCAACCAGTGAACCAAAGCCATCCACCTCAACAAGTGAACCACAGCCAATCACTTCCAAAAGTGAACCACAGCCATGCACCTCAACCAGTGAACCACAGCCATTCACCTAAACCAGTGAACCACAGGCATGCACCTCAACCAGTGAACCACAGGCATGCACCTCAACCAGTCAACCACAGGCATGAACCTCAACCAGTGAACCCAAGCCATGCACCTCAACCAGTGAACCCCAGTTACGCACTTCAACTAGTGAACTCCAGGCATGCACCTCAACCATTGAACCCGAGCCATGCACCTCAACCAGTGAGCCCCAGCCATGCACCTCAACCAGCGAACCCCAGCCATGCACATCAACCAGTGAACACCTGGCACACACCTCAACCAGTGAACCCCAGGCATGCACCTCAACCAGTGAACCCCAGCCATGCACCTCAACCAGTGAACCCCAGCGATGCACCTCAACCAGTGAATTCCAGGCATGCACTTCAACCAGTGAACACCAGGCATGCACATCAATCAGTGAGCCCTAGCAATACACCTCAACCAGTGAACTCCAGCAATGCACCTCAACCAGTAAACCCCAGCCATGCACAACAACCAGTGAACCCCAGCCATGCACAGCAACCAGTGAACCCCAGCCATGCACCTCAACCAGCGATCACCAGCCATGCACCTCTATCAGTGAACCCCAGCCATGCACCTCAACCAGTGAACGACAGGCATGCACCTCAACTAGTGAACTCCAGGCATGCACCTCAACCTGTGAACCACAGCCATGCACCTCAACCAGTGTACCACAGGCATGCGCTTCAACCAGTGAACCCCAGCCATGCACCTCAACCAGTGAACCCGAGCTATGCACCTCAACCAGTGAACTCCGGGCATGCACCTCAACCAGTGAACACCAGCCATGCACCACAACCAGTGAACCACAGCCATGCACCTGAACCAGTGAACCCCAGCCCAGCCATGTACCACAACCAGTAAACCACAGCCATGCACCACAACCAGTGAAACCCAGGCATGCACCTCAAAAAGTGAACACCAGCCATGCACCTCAACCAGTGAACTACGGCCATTCACCTCAACCAGTGAACCCCAGCCATGCACCTCAACCAGTCAACCACAGGCATGAACCTCAACCAGTGAACCCAAGCCATGCACCTCAACCAGTGAACCCCAGCCACGCACTTCAACCAGTGAACTCCAGGCATGCACCTCAACCATTGAACCCGAGCCATGCACCTCAACCAGTGAGCCCCAGCCATGCACCTCAACCAGTGAACCCCAGCCATGCACATCAACCAGTGAACACCTGGCACACACCTCAACCAGTGAACCCCAGGAATGCACCTCAACCAGTGAACCCCAGCCATGCCCCTCAACCATTGAACCCCAGCGATGCACCTCAACCAGTGAATTCCAGGCATGCACTTCAACCAGTGAACACCAGGCATGCACATCAATCAGTGAGCCCTAGCAATACACCTCAACCAGTGAACACCAGCCATGCACCTCAACCAGTGAACCCCAGCCATGCACCACAACCAGTGAACCCCAGCCATGCACAGCAACCAGTGAACCCCAGCCATGCACCTCAACCAGCGATCACCAGCCATGCACCTCTGTCAGTGAACCCCAGCCATGCACCTCAACCAGTGAACGACAGGCATGCACCTCAACTAGTGAACTCCAGGCATGCACCTCAACCTGTGAACCACAGCCATGCACCTCAACCAGTGTACCACAGGCATGCGCTTCAACCAGTGAACCCCAGCCATGCACCTCAACCAGTGAACCCGAGCCATGCACCTCAACCAGTGAACTCCGGGCATGCACCTCAACCAGTGAACACCAGCCATGCACCACAACCAGTGAACCACAGCCATGCACCTGAACCAGTGAACCCCAGCCCAGCCATGCACCACAACCAGTGAACCACAGCCATGCACCTCAACCAGTGAAACCCAGGCATGCACCTCAAAAAGTGAACACCAGCCATGCACCTCAACCAGTGAACCCCAGCCATGCACCTCAACCAGTGAACTACGGCCATTCACCTCAACCAGTGAACCCAGCCATGCACCTCAACCAGTGAGCGACAGGCATGCACCTGAACTAGTGAACCCCAGGCATGCACCTCAACCAGTGAACCACAGCCATGCACCTCAACTGGTGTACCACAGTCATGCGCTTTAACCAGTGAACCCCAGTCATGCACCTCAACCAGTGAACCCGAGCCATGCACCTCAACCAGTGAACTCCGGACAAGCACCTCAACCAGTGAACATCAGCTATGCACTTCAACCAGTGAACCACAGCCATGCAACTAAATCAGTGAACCCCAGTTTTGCACATCAACCAGTGAACTACAGCCATTCACCTCAACCAGTGAACCACAGCCACGCACCACAACCAGTAAATCACAGGCATGCACTGTTACAAAAAACGCGATTCTAAAAGCTTAGAGATCTCCAGTGAATACTAGAAAGGACTGCCCTTCTAGCATCCAGCCTGTTACTGGGTTTTCGTAACAAGTAGTCAGTATCCTTGTCCAATTATCCATTAAAATTCAGTATGGTTCAATAGTGCTTTAGGATTACAACTGGTAGGCTACTAACTAGAGAAATTAAAATTTAATAAATTTATTAAGTCTAGAGGTATATTATCAAATTAAATTAAATTACAGCAATCAAAATAAAATCAATCAATCGAGTTCAATATTATTGTGCTGAAAGCACATATCACATTTATAATTCTTAAGTACCGTCAGGTACATTAACATTTAATAAGATATTACAAATATGTACAAGTAAGTGTGTGTATGCGTGTAAGTGATCTTAAGTAGTTCGCTACGTCTCAAGACTCGAATAAGACTTAAACAAGTGACTGACAAAGTCCTCAAATAAACTAACTTCTTGACCGACTGGCAACCCGAACAGTCTGCTTGAACAACAAAGAATGCTAAGCCCAATAGCAATGCAATATCAAGCGACTGCGACACAGAATCAGGAACTGGGAAATAATATAACGACACTAAGTAGGGACCATCAGCAGATCCTCCACAAAAGTTACAAAACTCCCATACTACTGAATCTATGTTCAGCATAGGAAAAACGCGACTGTGACAATACACAGAAACCAGTACAAAATTAGGTCAGAAGCTATAGCTAAGGACCTGAGATGTTCAGAGTGTCTAAGCGACACACAACCTCAGTACAACGTCGAAAATCACTAAGTCTATACAATGTTCTGTGAACAGAGTTCTACAGAACTAACAAGAATAATGAGACAGACAATCTGTCCAACCACCAAGCGAGTCTAGAGCAGACTGACTACTTCACGAGAGGTGAGGACACCCCCCTCGATCACGTGATAGCCCCGTGGACAGCGCAGCTCAGAAGACGGCAGTATAACGAGCGACAAGCGATAATTACAGTAGTTTGACAATCAAGACTTGAACTGAGCACATATTATGTACATCCTAACATAAGTCAAATAAGAATATAAAGCAATACATTTACGATTTAACTATTATCGCAAATATAAGCAATATAAAATTAAATGAAAAGGTAATATACATTACATATATACATAATAATCATTGTAACCCATTCAGGGGTTGCAACATGCACCTCAACCAGTGAACCCCGGCCATGCACCTCAACTAGTGAACCACAGCCATTCACCTCAACCAGTGAACCACAGCCATGCACCACAACCAGTGAACCACAGGCATGCACGTCAACCAGTGAACCACAAGCATGCACCACAGCTTGTGAACCACAGGCATGCACCTCAACCAGTGAACCCAAGCCATGCACCTCAACCAGTGAATCACGGCCATTCACCTCAACCAGTGAGCCACAGCCATGCACCACAACCAGTGAACCACAGCCATTCACCTCAACCAGTGAACCTCAGCCATGCACCTCTACCAGTGAACCTCAGCCATGCACCGCAACCAGTGAACCACAGACATGCACCTCAACCAGTGAACCCCAGGCATGCGCCTCAACCAGTGAACACCAGCTATGCTCCTCAACCAGTGAACCCCAGCCATACACCTCAACCAGTGAACCGCAGGCATGCACCTCAACCAGTGAACCCCAGGCATGCACCTCAACCAGTGAACCCGAGCTATGCAACTCAACCAGCGATCACCAGCCATGCACCTCTACCAGTGAACCCCAGTAATGCACCGCAACGAGTGAACCACAGCCATGCACATCAACCAGTGAACCCCAGGCATGCACCTCAAAAAGTGAATACCAGCCATGCACCTCAACCAGTGAACCCCAGCCATGCACCTGAACCAGTGAATTCCAGGCATGCACCTCTACCAGTGAACCCGAGGCATGCACCTCAACTAGTAAACCCCAGGCATGCACTTCAAACAGTGACCCACAGTCATGCACCTCAACCAGTGAACCCCAGGCATGCACCTCAACCAGTGATCACAAGGCATGCACCTCAACCAATGAAACCCAGCCATGTACCTCAACCAGTGAACCACAGCCATTCACCTCAAACAGTGAACCACAGCCATGCACCACAACCAGTGAACCACAGGCATGCACCTCAACCAGTGAACCCCAGCCATGAACCTCAACCAGTGAACCCCAGCCATGTACCTCAACCATGAACTCCAGCCATGCACCTCAACCAGTGAACCACAGCATGCACCTCAACAAGTAAACCCCGGCCATGCACCTCAACCAGTGAACACAAGCCATGCACCTCTACCAGTGAACCCCAGCTATGCACTGCAACCAATGAACCACAGTTATGCACCTCAACCAGTGAACCCCAGGCATGCACCTCAAGCAGTGAACACCAGCCATGCACCTCAACCAGTGAACCCCAGCCATACACCTCAACCATTGAACAGCAGCCATGCGCCTGAAACTAGTGAACCCCAGCTATGCACCTCAACCAGTGAACACCTGGCATGCACCTCAACAAGTGAACCCCAGGCATGCACCTCAACCAGTGAACCCCAGCCATGCACCTCAACCAGTGAACACCACGCATGTACATCAACCAGTGAGCCCCAGCAATACACGTCAACCAGTGAACACCAGCCATGCACCCTCAGGCATGCACCTCAACCAGTGAACCCCAGGCAAGCACGTCAACCAGTGAACCCCAGCCATGCAACTCAACCAGCGAACACCAGCCATGCACAACAACCAGTGAACCCCAGAAATGCACCGCAACCAGTGAACACCAGCCATGCACCTCAACCAGTGAACACCAGCCATGCACCTCAACCAGTGAACACCAGCCATGCACCTCAACCAGTGAACTCCAGGCATGCACCTAAACCAGTGAACACCAGGCATGCACCTCAACCAGTAAACCCCAGCCATGCACCTCAAACAGTGACCACCAGCCATGCACCTCAACCAGTGAACCCCAGGCATGCACCTCAACCAATGATCACCAGGCATGCACCTAAACCAATGAAACCCAGCCATGTACCTCAACCAGTGAACCCCAGCCATGCACCTTAACCAGTGAACACCAGGAATTCACCTCAAACAGTTAACCCCAGCCATACACCCCAACCATTGAACCCCAGGCATGAACCTCAACCAGTGAACCCGAGCCATGCACCACAACCAGTGAACCACAGCATGCACCTGAACCAGTAAACCCCGGCCATGCACCTCAACCAGTGAACACAAGCCATGTACCTCTACCAGTGAACCCCAGCTATGCACTGCAACCAATGAACCACAGCCATGCAAATCAACCAGTGAACCCCAGGCATGCACCTCAACCAGTGAACGCCAGTAATGCACCTCAACCAGTGAACCACAGCATGCACCTCAACCAGTAAACCCCGGCCATGCACCTCAACCAGTGAACACAAGCCATGTACCTCTACCAGTGAACCCCAGCTATGCACTGCAACCAATGAACCACAGCCATGCACCTCAACCAGTGAACCCCAGGCATGCACCTCAACCAGTGAACACCAGCCATGCACCTCAACCAGTGAAACCCAGCCATACACCTCAACCAGTGAACAGCAGCCATGCGCCTCAACCAGTGAACCGCAGACAAACACCTCAACCAATGAACCCCAGGCAAGCACGTCAACCAGTGAACCCCAGCCATGCAACTCATCCAGCGATCACCAGCCATGCACCTCAACCAGTGAACCCCAGCCATGCACCTCAACAAGTGAACCTCAGCCATGCACCTCAACCAATGAATCCCAGCCATGCACCTTAACCAGTGAACACCAGGAATTCACCTCAAACAGTTAACCCCCAGCCATACACCCCAACCATTGAACCCCAGGCATGAACCTCAACCAGTGAACCCCAGCCATGCACCTCAACCAGTGAACCACAGCATGCACCTCAACCAGTAAACCCCGGCCATGCACCTCAACCAGTGAACACAAGCCATATACCTCTACCAGTGAACCCCAGCTATGCACTGCAACCAATGAACCACAGCCATGCACCTCAACCAGTGAACCCCAGGCATGCACCTCAACCAGTGAACGCCAGTAATGCACCTCAACCAGTGAACCACAGCATGCACCTCAACCAGTAAACCCCGGCCATGCACCTCAACCAGTAAACCCCGGCCATTCACCTCAACCAGTGAACACAAGCCATGTACCTCTACCAGTGAACCCCAGCTATGCACTGCAACCAATGAACCACAGTTATGCACCTCAACCAGTGAACTCCAGGCATGCACCTCAACCAGTGAACACCAGGCATGCACCTCAACCAGTGAACACCAGCCATGCACCTCAACCAGTGAACCCCAGCCATACACCTCAACCAGTGAACAGCAGCCATGCACCACAACCAGTGAACCGTAGGCATGCACCTCAACCAGTGAACCCCAGGCAAGCACGTCAACCAGTGAACACCAGCCATGCACCTCAACCAGTGAACCCCAGCCATGCACCATAACCAGTGAACCCCAGCCATGAACCCCAACCAGTGAACCCCAGCCATGCACCTCAACCGGTGAACCACAGCCATTCACCTCCACCAGTGAACCACAGCCATGCACCTCAACCAGTGAACCAAAGCCATTCACCTCAACAAGTGAACCACAGGCAATCACTTCCAAAAGTGAACCACAGCCATGCACCTCAACCAGTGAACCACAGCCATTCACCTAAACCAGTGAACCACAGGCATGCACCTCAACCAGTGAACCACAGACATGCACCTCAACCAGTCAACCACAGGCATGAACCTCAACCAGTGAACCCAAGCCATGCACCTCAACCAGTGAACCCCAGTTACGCACTTCAACTAGTGAACTCCAGGCATGCACCTCAACCATTGAACCCGAGCCATGCACCTCAACCAGTGAGCCCCAGCCATGCACCTCAACCAGCGAACCCCAGCCATGCACATCAACCAGTGAACACCTGGCACACACCTCAACCAGTGAACCCCAGGCATGCACCTCAACCAGTGAACCCCAGCCATGCACCTCAACCAGTGAACCCCAGCGATGCACCTCAACCAGTGAATTCCAGGCATGCACTTCAACCAGTGAACACCAGGCATGCACATCAATCAGTGAGCCCTAGCAATACACCTCAACCAGTGAACTCCAGCAATGCACCTCAACCAGTGAACCCCAGCCATGCACAACAACCAGTGAACCCCAGCCATGCACAGCAACCAGTGAACCCCAGCCATGCACCTCAACCAGCGATCACCAGCCATGCACCTCTATCAGTGAACCCCAGCCATGCACCTCAACCAGTGAACGACAGGCATGCACCTCAACTAGTGAACTCCAGGCATGCACCTCAACCTGTGAACCACAGCCATGCACCTCAACCAGTGTACCACAGGCATGCGCTTCAACCAGTGAACCCCAGCCATGCACCTCAACCAGTGAACCCGAGCTATGCACCTCAACCAGTGAACTCCGGGCATGCACCTCAACCAGTGAACACCAGCCATGCACCACAACCAGTGAACCACAGCCATGCACCTGAACCAGTGAACCCCAGCCCAGCCATGTACCACAACCAGTAAACCACAGCCATGCACCACAACCAGTGAAACCCAGGCATGCACCTCAAAAAGTGAACACCAGCCATGCACCTCAACCAGTGAACTACGGCCATTCACCTCAACCAGTGAACCCCAGCCATGCACCTCAACCAGTCAACCACAGGCATGAACCTCAACCAGTGAACCCAAGCCATGCACCTCAACCAGTGAACCCCAGCCACGCACTTCAACCAGTGAACTCCAGGCATGCACCTCAACCATTGAACCCGAGCCATGCACCTCAACCAGTGAGCCCCAGCCATGCACCTCAACCAGTGAACCCCAGCCATGCACATCAACCAGTGAACACCTGGCACACACCTCAACCAGTGAACCCCAGGAATGCACCTCAACCAGTGAACCCCAGCCATGCCCTTCAACCATTGAACCCCAGCGATGCACCTCAACCAGTGAATTCCAGGCATGCACTTCAACCAGTGAACACCAGGCATGCACATCAATCAGTGAGCCCTAGCAATACACCTCAACCAGTGAACACCAGCCATGCACCTCAACCAGTGAACCCCAGCCATGCACCACAACCAGTGAACCCCAGCCATGCACAGCAACCAGTGAACCCCAGCCATGCACCTCAACCAGCGATCACCAGCCATGCACCTCTGTCAGTGAACCCCAGCCAAGCACCTCAACCAGTGAACGACAGGCATGCACCTCAACTAGTGAACTCCAGGCATGCACCTCAACCTGTGAACCACAGCCATGCACCTCAACCAGTGTACCACAGGCATGCGCTTCAACCAGTGAACCCCAGCCATGCACCTCAACCAGTGAACCCGAGCCATGCACCTCAACCAGTGAACTCCGGGCATGCACCTCAACCAGTGAACACCAGCCATGCACCACAACCAGTGAACCACAGCCATGCACCTGAACCAGTGAACCCCAGCCCAGCCATGCACCACAACCAGTGAACCACAGCCATGCACCTCAACCAGTGAAACCCAGGCATGCACCTCAAAAAGTGAACACCAGCCATGCACCTCAACCAGTGAACCCCAGCCATGCACCTCAACCAGTGAACTACGGCCATTCACCTCAACCAGTGAACCCAGCCATGCACCTCAACCAGTGAGCGACAGGCATGCACCTGAACTAGTGAACCCCAGGCATGCACCTCAACCAGTGAACCACAGCCATGCACCTCAACTGGTGTACCACAGTCATGCGCTTTAACCAGTGAACCCCAGTCATGCACCTCAACCAGTGAACCCGAGCCATGCACCTCAACCAGTGAACTCCGGACAAGCACCTCAACCAGTGAACATCAGCTATGCACTTCAACCAGTGAACCACAGCCATGCAACTAAATCAGTGAACCCCAGTTTTGCACATCAACCAGTGAACTACAGCCATTCACCTCAACCAGTGAACCACAGCCACGCACCACAACCAGTAAATCACAGGCATGCACTGTTACAAAAAACGCGATTCTAAAAGCTTAGAGATCTCCAGTGAATACTAGAAAGGACTGCCCTTCTAGCATCCAGCCTGTTACTGGGTGTTCGTAACAAGTAGTCAGTATCCTTGTCCAATTATCCATTAAATTCAGTATGAATTATTAGTGCTTTAGGATTACAACTGGTAGGCTACTAACTAGAGAAATTAAAATTTAATAAATTTATTAAGTCTAGAGGTATATTATCAAATTAAATTAAATTACAGCAATCAAAATAAAATCAATCAATCGAGTTCAATATTATTGTGCTGAAAGCACATATCACATTTATAATTCTTAAGTACCGTCAGGTACATTAACATTTAATAAGATATTACAAATATGTACAAGTGTGTGTATGCGTGTAAGTGATCTTAAGTAGTTCGCTACGTCTCAAGACTCGAATAAGACTTAAACAAGTGACTGACAAAGTCCTCAAATAAACTAACTTCTTGACCGACTGGCAACCCGAACAGTCTGCTTGAACAACAAAGAATGCTAAGCCCAATAGCAATGCAATATCAAGCGACTGCGACACAGAATCAGGAACTGGGAAATAATATAACGACACTAAGTAGGGACCATCAGCAGATCCTCCACAAAAGTTACAAAACTCCCATACTACTGAATCTATGTTCAGCATAGGAAAAACGCGACTGTGACAATACACAGAAACCAGTACAAAATTAGGTCAGAAGCTATAGCTAAGGACCTGAGATGTTCAGAGTGTCTAAGCGACACACAACCTCAGTACAACGTCGAAAATCACTAAGTCTATACAATGTTCTGTGAACAGAGTTCTACAGAACTAACAAGAATAATGAGACAGACAATCTGTCCAACCACCAAGCGAGTCTAGAGCAGACTGACTACTTCACGAGAGGTGAGGACACCCCCCTCGATCACGTGATAGCCCCGTGGACAGCGCAGCTCAGAAGACGGCAGTATAACGAGCGACAAGCGATAATTACAGTAGTTTGACAATCAAGACTTGAACTGAGCACATATTATGTACATCCTAACATAAGTCAAATAAGAATATAAAGCAATACATTTACGATTTAACTATTATCGCAAATATAAGCAATATAAAATTAAATGAAAAGGTAATATACATTACATATATACATAATAATCATTGTAACCCATTCAGGGGTTGCAACATGCACCTCAACCAGTGAACCCCGGCCATGCACCTCAACTAGTGAACCACAGCCATTCATCTCAACCAGTGGACCACAGCCATGCACCACAACCAGTGAACCACAGGCATGCACGTCAACCAGTGAACCACAAGCATGCACCACAGCTTGTGAACCACAGGCATGCACCTCAACCAGTGAACCCAAGCCATGCACCTCAACCAGTGAATCACGGCCATTCACCTCAACCAGTGAGCCACAGCCATGCACCACAACCAGTGAACCACAGCCATTCACCTCAACCAGTGAACCTCAGCCATGCACCTCTACCAGTGAACCTCAGCCATGCACCGCAACCAGTGAACCACAGACATGCACCTCAACCAGTGAACCCCAGGCATGCGCCTCAACCAGTGAACACCAGCTATGCTCCTCAACCAGTGAACCCCAGCCATACACCTCAACCAGTGAACCGCAGGCATGCACCTCAACCAGTGAACCCCAGGCATGCACGTCAACCAGTGAACCCGAGCTATGCAACTCAACCAGCGATCACCAGCCATGCACCTCTACCAGTGAACCCCAGTAATGCACCGCAACGAGTGAACCACAGCCATGCACATCAACCAGTGAACCCCAGGCATGCACCTCAAAAAGTGAATACCAGCCATGCACCTCAACCAGTGAACCCCAGCCATGCACCTGAACCAGTGAATTCCAGGCATGCACCTCTACCAGTGAACCCGAGGCATGCACCTCAACTAGTAAACCCCAGGCATGCACTTCAAACAGTGACCCACAGCCATGCACCTCAACCAGTGAACCCCAGGCATGCACCTCAACCAGTGATCACAAGGCATGCACCTCAACCAATGAAACCCAGCCATGTACCTCAACCAGTGAACCCCAGCCATGCACCTTAACCAGTGAACACCAGGAATTCACCTCAAACAGTTAACCCCAGCCATACACCTCAACCATTGAACCCCAGGCATGAACCTCAACCAGTGAACCCCAGCCATGTACCTCAACCAGTGAACGCCAGCCATGCACCTCAACCAGTGAACCACAGCATGCACCTCAACCAGTAAACCCCGGCCATGCACCTCAACCAGTGAACACAAGCCATGCACCTCTACCAGTGAACCCCAGCTATGCACTGCAACCAATGAACCACAGTTATGCACCTCACCCAGTGAACCCCAGGCATGCACCTCAAGCAGTGAACACCAGCCATGCACCTCAACCAGTGAACCCCAGCCATACACCTCAACCATTGAACAGCAGCCATGCGCCTCAACCAGTGAACCGCAGGCATGCACCTCAACCAGTGAACCCCAGGCAAGCACGTCAACCAGTGAACCCCAGCCATGCAACTCAACCAGCGATCACCAGCCATGCACCTCAACCAGTGAACCCCAGCCATGCACCTCAACAAGTGAACCTCAGCCATGCACCTCAACCAATGAATCCCAGCCGTGCAGCGCAACCAGTGAACCACAGTTATGCACCTCAACCAGTGAACTCCAGGCATGCACCTCAACCAGTGAACACCAGGCATGCACCTCAACCAGTGAACACCAGCCATGCACCTCAACCAGTGAACAGCAGCCATGCACCACAACCAGTGAACCGTAGGCATGCACCTACACCAGTGAACCCCAGGCAAGCACGTCAACCAGTGAACCCCAGCCACGCACCTCAACCAGTGAACTCCAGCCATGCACCTCAACCAATGAACCCCAGCCATACACCTCAACCAGTGAACAGCAGCCATGCACCACAAACAGTGAACCGTAGGCATGCACCTCAACCAGTGAACCCCAGGCAAGCACGTCAACCAGTGAACCCCAGCCATGCAACTCAACCAGCGATCACCAGCCATGCACCTCTACCAGTGAACCCCAGTAATGCACCGCAACGAGTGAACCACAGCCATGCACCTCAAAAAGTGAATACCAGCCATGCACCTCAACCAGTGAACCCCAGCCATGCACCTGAACCAGTGAATTCCAGGCATGCACCTCAACCAGTGAACCCGAGGCATGCACCTCAACTAGTAAACCCCAGGCATGCACTTCAAACAGTGACCCACAGCCATGCACCTCAACCAGTGAACCCCAGGCATGCACCTCAACCAATGATCACAAGGCATGCACCTAAACCAATGAAACCCAGCCATGTACCTCAACCAGTGAACCCCAGCCATGCACCTTAACCAGTGAACACCAGGAATTCACCTCAAACAGTTAACCCCAGCCATACACCCCAACCATTGAACCCCAGGCATGAACCTCAACCAGTGAACCCGAGCCATGCACCTCAACCAGTGAACCACAGCATGCACCTGAACCAGTAAACCCCGGCCATGCACCTCAACCAGTGAACACAAGCCATGTACCTCTACCAGTGAACCCCAGCTATGCACTGCAACCAATGAACCACAGCCATGCACCTCAACCAGTGAACCCCAGGCATGCACCTCAACCAGTGAACGCCAGTAATGCACCTCAACCAGTGAACCACAGCATGCACCTCAACCAGTAAACCCCGGCCATGCACCTCAACCAGTGAACACAAGCCATGTACCTCTACCAGTGAACCCCAGCTATGCACTGCAACCAATGAACCACAGCCATGCACCTCAACCAGTGAACCCCAGGCATGCACCTCAACCAGTGAACACCAGCCATGCACCTCAACCAGTGAAACCCAGCCATACACCTCAACCAGTGAACAGCAGCCATGCGCCTCAACCAGTGAACCGCAGGCATGCACCTCAACCAATGAACCCCAGGCAAGCACGTCAACCAGTGAACCCCAGCCATGCAACTCAACCAGCGATCACCAGCCATGCACCTCAACCAGTGAACCCCAGCCATGCACCTCAACAAGTGAACCTCAGCCATGCACCTCAACCAATGAATCCCAGCCATGCACCTTAACCAGTGAACACCAGGAATTCACCTCAAACAGTTAACCCCAGCCATACACCCCAACCATTGAACCCCAGGCATGAACCTCAACCAGTGAACCCCAGCCATGCTCCTCAACCAGTAAACCCCGGCCATGCACCTCAACCAGTAAACCCCGGCCTTTCACCTCAACCAGTGAACACAAGCCATGTACCTCTACCAGTGAACCCCAGCTATGCACTGCAACCAATGAACCACAGTTATGCACCTCAACCAGTGAACTCCAGGCATGCACCTCAACCAGTGAACACCAGGCATGCACCTCAACCAGTGAACACCAGCCATGCACCTCAACCAGTGAACCCCAGCCATACACCTCAACCAGTGAACAGCAGCCATGCACCACAACCAGTGAACCGTAGGCATGCACCTCAACCAGTGAACCCCAGGCAAGCACGTCAACCAGTGAACCCCAGCCATGCACCTCAACCAGTGAACACCAGCCATGCATCTCAACCAGTGAACCCCAGCCATACACCTCAACCAGTGAACAGCAGCCATGCACCACAAACAGTGAACCGTAGGCATGCACCTGAACCAGTGAACCCCAGGCAAGCACGTCAACCAGTGAACCCCAGCCATGCAACTCAACCAGCGTTCACCAGCCATGCACCTCAGCCAATGAATCCCAGTCGTGCTCCGCAACCAGTGAACCACAGTTATGCACCACCTCAAACAGTGAACTCCAGGCATGCATCTCAACCAGTGAACCCCAGGCATGCACCTCAACCAGTGAACCCTAGCCATGCACCTCAAAAAGTGAACACCAGCCATGCACCTCAACCAGTGAACACCAGCCATGCACCTCAACCATTGAACCCCAGGCATACACCTCAACCAGTAAACCCGTCATGCACCTCAACCAGTGAACCCCAGCCATGCACCTCAATCAGTGAACCGCAGCCATTCACCTCAACCAGTGAACCCGAGGCATGCACCTCAACTAGTGAATCCCAGGCATGCACTTCAACCAGTGACCCACAGGCATGCACCTCAACCAGTGAACCCCAGGCATGCACCTCAATCAGTGATCACAAGGCATGCACCTAAACGAATGAAACCCAGCCATGTACCTCAACCAGTGAACTCCAACCATGCCCCTTAACCAATGAACACCAGGAATGCACCTCAACCAGTTAACCCCAGCCATACACCTCAACCAGTGAACCCCAGGCATGCACCAGAACCAGGGAACCCCAGCCATGCACCTCAAGCAGTGAACCCCAGGCATGCACCTCAACCAGAAAACAACGGCCCTGCACCTCAACCAGTGAAGCACAGCCATGCACCTGAACCAATGAACCCCAGGCATTCAACTCAACCAGTGATCACCAGCCATGCACCACAACCATTGAACCCCAGGCATACCTGGAGTGAATCACAGCCATGCACCTCAAACAGTGAACCCCAGCAATGCACCACAACCAGTGAACCATAGCCATTCACCTCAACCAGTGAACCTCAGTCATGCACTTAAACCAGTGAACACCAGCCATGCACCTCTACCAGTGAACCCCTGCCATGCACCGCAACCAATGAACCACAGCCATTCACCTCAACCAGTGAACCCCAAACGTGCAACTCAACCAGTGAACACCAGCCATGCACCTCAACCAGTGAACCCCAGCCATACACCTCAACCAGTGAACCCCAGCCATGCACCTCAAGCAGTGAACCGCAGGCATGCACCTCAAGCAGAGAACTCCAGGCATTCACGTCAACCAGTGAACCCCAGCCATGCAACTAAACCAGTGAACCTCAGCCATGCACCTCAACCATTGAATCCCAGCCGTGCACCGCAACCAGAGAACCACAGCTATGCACCTCAACAAGTGAACACCAGCCATGCACCTCAACCAGGGAACACCAGCCATGCACCTCAACCAATGAATCCCAGCCGTGCACCGCAACCAGTGAACCACAGCAATGCACCTCAGGCAGTGAACTCCAGGCATGCATCTCAACCGGTGAACCCCAGGCATGCACCTGAACCAGTGAACCCCAGTCATGCACCTCAACCAGTGAATCCCAGCCATGCACCTCAACCAGTGAACCCCAGTAATGCACCGCAACCAGTGAACCCCAGCCATGCACCTCAACCATTGAACCCCAGGCATGCACCTCAAAAAGTGAACACCAGCCACGCACCTCAACCAGTGAACCCCAGCCATGCACCCGAACCAGTGAACCCCAGCAATGCACCTGAACCAGTGAATTCCAGTCATGCACCTCAACCAATGAACCCCAGGCATGCACTTCAAAAAGTGAACACCAGCCATGCACCTCAACCAATGAACCCTAGCCATGCACCTGAACCAGTGAACCCCAGCCACGCACTTTAACCACTGAACTCCAGGCATGCACCTCAACCAGTGAACCCCAGGCATGCACGTCAACCAGAGAACCCCAGCCCTGCACCTGAACCAGTGAAGCACAGCCATACACTTGAACCAGTGAACCCCAGGCAAGCAACTCAACCAGTGAACACCAGCATTGCACCTCAACCATTGAACCCCAGGCATACACCTCAACCAGTGAACCCCAGTCATGCACCTCAACCGGTGAACCCCAGCCATGCACCTCAACCAGTGAACCCGAGGCATGCACCTCAACTACTGAACCCCAGGCATGTACTTCAACCTGTGACCCACAGGCATGCACCTCAACCAGTGAACCCCAGGCATGCAGCTCAACCAGTGATCACAAGGCATGCACCTAAACCAATGAAACCCAGCCATGTACCTCAACCAGTGAACCCCAGCCATGCACCTTAACCAGTGAACACCAGGAATGCACCTCAACCAGTTAACCCCAGCCATACACCTCAACCAGTGAACCCCAGGCATGCACCCCAACCAGTGAACCCCAGCCATGTACCTCAACCAGTGAACGCCAGCCATGCACCTCAACCAGTGAACCACAGCATGCACCTCAACCACTGAGCCCCAGCCATGCACCTCAACCAGTGAACCACAGTCATGCATCTCAACCAGTGAACTCCTGCCATGCACCTCAGCCAGTGAACCTCAGCCATGCACCTCAATCAATGAGCCCTACTCATTCACCTCAACCAGTGAACCCCAGCCATGCACCTCAACCAGTGAACGCCAGCCATGCACCTCAACCAGTAAACCACAGCTATGCACCTCAACCAGTGAACCCCAGCCATGCACCTCAACCAGTGAATCACAGCCACTCTCCTCATCCAGTGAACCCCAGCCATGCACCTCAATCAGTGAATCACAGCCACACACCTCATCCAGTGAACCACAGCCATGCACCTCAACCAGTGAACCCCCACCATGCACCTCAATCAGTAAACCCCAGCTATGCACCTCAACAAGTGAACGCCATGCATGCACCTCAGCAAGTGATTCGCAGCCATGCACCTGAACCAGTGAACCCCAGGCATGCACCTCAACCAGTGAACCCCAGGCATGCACCTCAACCAGTGAACCTCAGGCATGCACCTCAACCAGTGAACCCCAGGCATGCACCTCAACCAGTGAACCCCAGGCATGCACCTCAACCAGTGAAACCCAGCTTTGTACCTCAACCAGTGAACCCCAGGCATGCACCTTAACCAGTGAACACCAGGCATGCACCTCAACCAGTGAACCACAGCCATGCACCTCAACCAGTGAGCCCCAGGCATGCACCTCAACCAGTGAATCCCTGCCGTGTACCTGAACCAGTGAACCCCAGCCATGCACCTCAACAAATGAACCCCAGCCATGCACCTCAACCAGTGAACCCCAGCCATGCACCTCAACCAGTGAACCCAGGCATGCACCTCAACCAGTGAACACAAGGCATACTCCTCAACCAGTTAACACCAGCCATGCACCTCAACCATTGAACCCCAGGCATGCACCTCAAGCAGTGAACCGCAGGCATGCACCTCAACCAGTGAACACCAGCCGTGCACCTCAACCAGTGAACCCCAGCCGTGCACCTGAACCAGTGAACCCCAGGCATGCACCTCAAGCAGTGAACCGCAGGCATGCACCTCAACCAGTGAACCCCAGCCGTGCACCTCAACCAGTGAACACAAGGCATGCTACTCAACCAGTGAACCCCAGCCATGCACCTCAGCCAGTGAACCCCAGCTATGCATATCAACCAATCAACCCCAGCCATCCAGTTTTGCCCACAAACACCGGCCATCCACTAGAACCAGATGTAGTATGCACAGACTTTGCAAAAGTCTTTGACAAGTGAGGTCATGGTGTAATAACATACAAAATGAGCGATAAAGGAATAACTGGAAAAGTGGGCAGATGGATCTTCAACTTTTTAACCAACTGAACACAGAGTCATAGTTAACAGAGTTAAATATGAGATTTCCACAGTGATGAGCTTTGTTCCACAAAGCACAATGCTTGCCGTCATCCTATTCCTCGTCCTTATATTAGACACAGTGATGTAAACTATAGCACGTGTCTTCGTTTGCAGACGATACTAGAATTTACATGAGACTATCATCTATTGATGACACGGTAAACCTCCAAGCTGTATAAGCCAAGTTTTTTAATGGGTCACAGAAAACAATATGTTGTTCCATGAGAACAAATTTCAATTACTCCCTTATGAAAAATTGGATGATATAATAGCTGTCACGGAGTATACTACAAACTTCAACCACACAACGGAGCAAAAATGTTGTGTGAAGGACTTGGGAGTATTAATGTCAGAGGATCATACCTTCAAGCATCACAGCAGTGTCACTGTCATATCTGCGAGAAAAATTGCAGGATAGATAATGAAAACCCTCTAAGCAAGGGATGCCAAGCTAAATGATACTTTTTAAACCACTTATTCCCTCTAGGCTGGAATACTGCCGTACACTGACAGGTCCATTCAAGGCAGGTGAAATCGCAGATCTAGAGAATGTACAAAGAATCTTCACTGCACATATAAGTTCACTCAGGCACCTAATTACTGGGAACGTTTAGAGTCACTTGACCTGTACTCCACGGAGCTCACTTGACCTGTACTCCACGGAGCTCAGGCGAGATACTTCATAGTCTACACCTGGAAAATCCTAGAGGCACTGGTCCTCAATCTGTACCGAGAAATCACTCCTTACGAAAGCAAAAGACTGGGGGACGATGCAACATACTCCCAATGAAAGTAGGGGCGCCACGAGGACACCAAGAGTAAACACAATAAGAGTCGTGGGACCAAGACTCTTCATCAGCCTCCCACCAGGCATAGGAGGAATTACTAATATATCTGTGGTTCTTCAAGAAGGATCTCCTGAACATATACCTAAAGTCAGTACCCGATCAGCCGGGCTGTGCATCGTACGTTGGACTACGTGCGACCATCAATAACAACCTGGTTAATCAGTGACTGATCAAGGATTGAACCACGGGGGCGTTGACCCCCGGACTACCCTCCAGATAGACCCCAGGTAGTGGACCCCAGTCATCCACTGTCTCATTCCATATGTCATGTAAAATAGTAATGAATTCAATATCCACCGTAAATTAGATACCACCATATTGCAAAGGTGATTTCATCCCAAAGGTCTTTCAGTTACAAAGGTCATCTCAGTCACTGTGTCATCTTCTGAATTTCATGTCGCTCAAAATGCCGTGTTACTCTAGACACATCAGTGTGATGTAATGGTTTAGAAAACCGACATGTTGAAGACTGAAGCATTTGTGCCACATTTGTGCCACATTTGTGCCACATTTGTGCAACAGTTGTGCAACATTTGTGCCACATTTGTGCCACATTTGTGCCACATTTGTGCCACATTTGTGCAACATTTGCAAAACTTTATTGAGGAAGAAAAAGATTTCCAAGTGTTGCACAAGCGTCTCCTTTGTCAACCAGAGACATCAGAGACATCAGAGACATCAGAGACATCAGAGGCATCAGAGGCATCAGAGACATCAGAGACATCAGAGACATCAGAGACATCAGAGACATCAGAGACATCAGAGACATCAGAGACATCAGAGACATCAGAGACATCAGAGACATCAGAGACATCAGAGACATCAACATCAAATATCAAACTTGTTTTGACGGATGATTGATTCTTAAGATTCTCTTTCAACTGATGCTGGTGAAGGGCTCTTGATCTAAGGTATTGGATCTGTGTTCCAGTTAAATGAATTGAGCCTGAATGCCTTCCATCCCCCCCCCACAGGCCCTGTATAACCCCTACGCTTTTAGCTCTCCCCATTATAATAATACATATCTTTTAAATTATACATATATGAATACAATCCATTCCTATCTTTCTCTTGTTAACTTATTCTGTTGATTCATATCCCCCCCTTGTCTAGCATTTCTTTTTGTCACTTCATCCACCAGGCCTCTCAGATCCGCCCTTCATCCACCAGGCCTCTCAGATCCGCCCTTCATCCACCAGGCCTCTCAGATCTACCCTTCATCCACCAGGCCTCTCAGATCCACCCTTCATCCACCAGGCCTCTCAGATCTGCCCTTCATCCACCAGGCCTCTCAGATCTGCCCTTCATCCACCAGGCCTCTCAGATCCTCCCTTCATCCACCAGGCCTCTCAGATCCTCCCTTCATCCACCAGGCCTCTCAGATCCGCCCTTCATCCACCAGGCCTCTCAGATCCGCCCTTCATCCACCAGGCCTCTCAGATCCGCCCTTCATCCACCAGGCCTCTCAGATCCGCCCTTCATCCACCAGGCCTCTCAGATCTACCCTTCATCCACCAGGCCTCTCAGATCCACCCTTCATCCACCAGGCCTCTCAGATCTGCCCTTCATCCACCAGGCCTCTCAGATCCGCCCTTCATCCACCAGGCCTCTCAGATCCTCCCTTCATCCACCAGGCCTCTCAGATCCTCCCTTCATCCACCAGGCCTTTCATATCCTCCCTTCATCCACCAGGCCTCTCAGATCCTCCCTTCATCCACCAGGCCTTTCATATCCTCCCTTCATCCACCAGGCCTCTCAGATCCTCCCTTCATCCACCAGGCCTCTCAGATCCTCCCTTCATCCACCAGGCCTCTCAGATCCGCCCTTCATCCACCAGGCCTCTCAGATCCTCCCTTCATCCACCAGGCCTCTCAGATCCTCCCTTCATCCACCAGGCCTCTCATATCCTCCCTTCATCCATTAGGCCTCTCAGATCCGCCCTTCATCCACCAGGCCTCTCAGATCCTCCCTTCATCCACCAGGCCTCTCAGATTCTCCCTTCATCCACCAGGCCTCTCAGATCCGCCCTTCATCCACCAGGCCTCTCAGATCCGCCCTTCATCCACCAGGCCTCTCAGATCCTCCCTTCATCCACCAGGCCTCTCAGATCCTCCCTTCATCCACCAGGCCTCTCATATCCTCCCTTCATCCATTAGGCCTCTCAGATCCGCCCTTCATTCACCAGGCCTCTCAGATCCTCCCTTCATTCACCAGGCCTCTCAGATTCTCCCTTCATCCACCAGGCCTCTCAGATCCGCCCTTCATCCACCAGGCCTCTCAGATTCGCCCTTCATCCACCAGGCCTCTCAGATCCTCCCTTCATCCACCAGGCCTCTCATATCCTCCCTTCATCCACCAGGCCTCTCAGATCCTCCCTTCATCCACCAGGCCTCTCAGATCCTCCCTTCATCCACCAGGCTTCTCAGATCCTCCCTTCATCCACCAGGCCTCTCAGATCCGCCCTTCATCCACCAGGCCTCTCAGATCCTCCCTTCATCCACCAGGCATCTCAGATCCTCCCTTCATCCACCAGGCCTCTCAGATCCTCCCTTCATCCACCAGGATTCTCAGATCCTCCCTTCATCCACGAGGCCTCTCAGATTCTCCCTTCATCCATTAGGCCTATCAAACCCTCCCTTCATCCACCGGGCCTCTCAGATCCTCCCTTTATTCAAAAGCCATCTCAGATCCTCCCTTCATCCACCAGGACTCAGATGCTCCCTTCATCCACTAGGCCTCTCAGATCTTCCCTTCATCCTCCAGGTCTCCTAGATCCTCCCTTCAGCCACCAGGACTCAGATCCTCCCTTCATCCACCAGGTCTGGCAGATCCTCCCTTCATCCACCAGGTCTGGCAGATCCTCCCTTCATCCACCACGCCTCTCAGAACCTCCCTTCATTCACCAAGGTTCTCCCACCCTCACCCACTAGCTGCAGCCCTCACCCACCCAGCACAAGCGAGGTTGGATGAATCATGGAACACGGGTGTCAGGCAAGAGATCATTAGTTATGGCCAAGCCATGGTTCACCTGCCCCCAGCTGGTACATAATTTTGTCCACCAACCTTCCCCAGCTGGAATATAAC
The DNA here is from genome assembly GCF_038502225.1 of Cherax quadricarinatus. Taxonomy (NCBI): domain Eukaryota; kingdom Metazoa; phylum Arthropoda; class Malacostraca; order Decapoda; family Parastacidae; genus Cherax; species Cherax quadricarinatus. The sequence continues at coordinate 40,697,637 of NC_091317.1, forward strand.
ACTGTGCATCCACCTTCCCCAGCTGATTCATAACACTGTCCAACAACCTGCCCCACCTGGTACATAAGAAGGTAGAATCCCCTGCCTCTACTGGTACATAATGCGGTAAAACCACCTGCCCCAGCTGGTACATTACACTGTCCAACCGCCTGCCCCAGCTAGTACATTACACTGTCCCTCCGCCTGTCCCAGCTGGTACATAACACAGAATCACCAATACAGATTCTTGGACATAATTTGAAGACAGTAAAACTATACACAAATGATGAGGTAATCAGCCTAGAATTTGTATTGATAAAGCCACTGGATGGCGAAACGTCTACAATAAGGACACCCAGATGTTGTACATGTGTCTCAATTTCATCTTGTCGGTATTACATGACATTCTTGTACAACTTGTCAGACACTGCAACATCATGGACTCTTGGTTCAGAGGACATCTACATGACCTTCTTCACGGCTACTACGGCTACTACTACAACTTACCCATCCTTTAGAGTATGACCTACTTTCACTGGGAAATCCCGCCTGCCAGTGACTATGCCCTCGTCTGCTACCCGTCCCATTCCATCTGATGTAGATTCTGCCTTTCCTCCAGAATCTTCACGACTACTGTGCTCTTCACACCAGCTCCAAGGCTGAGGGACTGATTACCTCATCTTCTGTATATAGATCTACTGTCTTCAAATTATGTCCTAGAATCTGTATTGATAAAGCCACTGGATGGTGAGACGTCTACAATTTTGATACCCAGATGTTGCACATGTGTCTCAGTTTCAACTTCTTGATATAAATCCCAATAATCTATTTGCCTTATTACGTGCGCTTATGCATTGCTGTCTCGGTTTAAGGCTGCTACTTACCATAACCCCCAAGTCCTTTTCGCATTCTGTACCGCTATTTTCAACATTATTATGCTGGTAAGTGCTAGGGTTAAGAACATTCCTAGGGTTTTAAACTTTGCACTTGTCTACATTGAACTGTATTTGCCACCTTTCTGACCACAAACTGAGTTTGTCTAAATCCTCCTGAAGTTCCCTGACATCTACGTTTGAATCGATTATCCTACCTATCTTAGTGTCACCAGCGAATTTGCTCATGTCACTAGTAATTCCCTCCTCAAGATCAGTCATATATATTATAAACAACAACAGGCCTAAAACTGATCCCTGTGGAACGCCACTTGTTATAGATCCCCACTTAGACTTAACCCCAGTTATGCACACTTTCTGCTTCCTATTGGTGAGCCATGACTCGATCCATGACAGCACTTTTCCCCCAGTCCCATGAGCTGCCACATTCTTTAACAGTCTCTGGTGAGGTACTCTATCAAAAGCCTTACTAAAATCCAAATAAACAATATCGAATTCTTTATCGTGATCAACGGCCTCAAAAGCTTTACTGAAGAAAGTTAGTAAATTAACTAGGCAGGAATGGCCCTGGTGAACCCATGTTGAGTATCATTAATCAATTATGCTTATCAAAATGGCTTCTTATATTATCAGCTATAATTGACTCTGATAATTTGTCTACCGTTAAGGTTAGGTTTATTGGCCAGTAATTTGACTGTAGCGACTTGCTTTAAAAATAGGAATTACATTAGCCATCTTCCACATATCAGACACTACACCTGTTTGAAGAGATAAATTAAAAATATTAGTTAATGGTTCACAGACTTCCATTTTGCATTCCTTTAGAACCCTTGAAAAAAGCTCATAAGGACCCAGCGATTAATTTTCTTTCAGTCGGTCTACTTGTTTCACAACCATTTCACTAGTGACTGTGATGTTACATAATTAATCTTCTTCAGGCCAACTATAAAAATTAATTACTGGGATATTGTTAGTGTCTTCCTTTGTGAAAACTGAGAGAAAATAATTATTAAAAATCGAGCACATTTTGTTCTACTTGTCAGTAAGATGCCCCGAGTTATTTTTAAGGGGACCTATCTTATCTTTAACTTTTGTTCTATAAACCTGGAAAAAACTTTTTAGGTTAATTTTCGAATCCCTACCAACTTTAATTTCGTAATTCCGTTAAACTTTTCTTATTGCCAATATATTGATTCGTAAGTTGGTAGAAGCAGAAGAGATGTGAAGACGATGTAATCAGTCCATTACCCTTGAAGATGTAGTTTTGAGGTGGTCAGTCCCGCAGCCTGGAGAAGAGTATTTGTACCACTGTTTCAGACTATGGAACAAATACTCTTCTCTAGGCTGAGGGACTGACCGCCTCAAAATTACGTCGTCAAGGGTGATGGACTGATTACATCGTCTTCTCATCTCTTCAGCTTCTACCAACTTTTCTGTACTCGACTGAAGAAGCCTACTGTGTAGGAGAAACGTTTCGAAATAATGATATCTAACGAGACGCACAGTGCTCTCTCAACATACGTAACCCCAAACACACCCTGATGATCGTAAGGACACTTACGGTGCAGTGATCACGCTTCATTCCCGACCTCAGCTACTCCATGACACATAATTACTAATAGACTTTCATCTATTAAATCATTATCAATCCTCTCGTTCCAGACGTTCATCTGTTAAATCACTTATCAATCTTCTCGTTCACTTGTAATGAATGGTTCAGAGAACCGACACGTTGATAAATTAGACACATATGCAACACTTGGGTATTTTTATTGAGAAAACGTTTCGCCACACAGTGGCTTCTTTTCAAGGTAGATGGACTGACTATATCGACTCATGGCTGAGGGACTGATAACCTCAAACTCCTCCTGTTCTTCACGATTCTCCTTTGTATGGACTGATGAAGCCACTGTGTGGCGAAACGTTTCTTCAATAAAGATACCCAAGTGTTGCATATGTGTCTAATTTATTAAATCACTTACCAATCCTCTCGATCCAGAGTTTCTATAATTTCAAACTATTTTTGTTTTTAAATGGTGAGTGATATTCGTCGAACACTTTTTTCTACAAATTTTGGAACCAGTAGTCCGTTTTAGCTGCCTCACGGACAGTACAATCTGCCTGACTACAAGAGATTAGTCCGATTTACATGAACCTCACACCCCAATAAGTGGGGTAACTCTTCACATTTTCGCTTTTGCCTACATAAACTTTATTTTTTTCATAAACTCTTCAACCTGTACACCACCTATCTTTTTCTGCCCTCTTCTGTTTTATGGTTCACCTTGTATTTCATAGACCAATCTACACACATCTCTAAGACGAACACAGGCGCTTTTTGAAAGGTCTTTTGTACCGGGCCGTGCTCAACGCCAGGGTTTATTTACAAGTATGCAAACTATGTACATCGAGATTAACAAATACTATAATACGAGTGTGTTTGAGAGAGAGAGAGATAGATAGAGAGAGAGAGAGAGAGAGAGAGAGAGAGAGAGAGAGAGAGAGAGAGAGAGAGAGAGAGAGAGAGAGAGAGAGAGAGAGAGAGAGAGAGAGAGAGAGCACAGGCTTAAGAACTCTCACCAACTGCAGCTTAGCACACCCATACCGAAGACAAACTGTAGTAGTGCTAACCAACCCTGGCTTGTGAGGAAATGAAGCTCCAGAGTGGTCCCTAAATACATTGTAACCTAGCCTAGGGCTTCCCTCCTCACCCTGACTGGCAGACCTCCAGCATGACTGGCTATTCCGTATGTGAATGTTGTACTAATCTGCATAGACGATGAACTACTGGGTTTAAAGCTGGTTACTAATGGTATGTAGGATTGTGATTACATGTGATGCACGTTAAATATAGGGTAACTAGTCTTTGGTGAAGGTCTACAAGTCAGGGTGAGGGGGGGGAAGCCCCAGTAGGTTACCTTGCATTTAGGAACCACCCTGAAGCTTCAATTCCTCACAAGTCAGAGCTGGTTAACACTACTACAAACCCGTATACCCGCCTATATTTAATCCCGTTAGACTCAGCTGCTTTATTTCCTTTCATTTTATTCACTTCCTCACTTTCCCCACACTCATCTCTGGCTCTTCTTACTCCTACTGGATATTATTCATATTATTCACTGCCTCCTTTTCATAATAAATATTTAACAACTGAAAACATTCCTTCCGTTTTTGAAGTGCCTTTGTCTTCCCATCTAGCATCTCCCCTCTTTCATTATCTGCCAAAACAGGACGAGAACACCATTAAACTTCAGGAAGATTGGGACAAACTAAAATCGTTGTGATTAAAGTGGCAGCTGCATTTCAATGTGGAAAATACATTGACTTAATTTTTGGGGACACAAATACCTCTCACAAACTATGTGACGTCTAACATAATCTTACAGAAAGTAAAAGACTCGAGTCATGGTAAGTATAATTCTAAGTTATTATAGCCAAATTAAGCTCTAAATCCGCAAGGGCCACACAGCACAGCGCTAAACTGTAAAGCCTAGATAGCAATGCCTAAGTGTGGATAATGTAGCTAAAAGACTACTGGTATTTAAAACAATAAAACATAATAATAGGAGACTAATGTAATTGTCCAGCTCAATACATTTTTAGTAAGGCCTTCTTATAGTTTAAAGTAACCCACCAAACCAGTATAAGGGTCAACCTGACCTTTCATTCCTTCATAGTCGAAAGTGATCCTATATCAGTCTCGCAAAGTCCTAGCTAGCGATACACCACAGTCTCCCTCCCTTCTAGTTAGAAGGGAATCGTCTTACACTTCCATAGCTCGGAGTGACCCACAACACCAATAAAAAATTATCCTAAATGGATGAATGGGAGACTAAAGCATCTCTTGTGATAGAAAAGAAGCACTTACAGGAGTTTCGAAAGAGATGGTCACATCGGAGACCCAAATGTTCATGTTTAACGAGAGGTTAAACGAGAGGGTGACATCAAGGCTGCATGAGAATCGAAGTCAAATCAGGAAGGTTTCTTTCAGTTGTATAGGAGCAAAATATGGTAAACTTCATTTCCACCTTCAACAAACTCTAAGAAAATATTAATGATATTGAGAATAACATGAATTTTAGTTTTTAAGTTATTTCCTGCCTGTCTTCACAGGAGACAAAAAAAAATAAAATGAAAATAAAAATTACATTCGATCTATTCGAAAATAAACTGCATATTGCAGTCACTAGAGACATTATTTATCAAGCAAGTAAACCCATTTAAGCAGCATTATTCCCAGGAATCTGGCGAACTATTTCAAGAGTCTCTAAATAATACAAGAAGCTAACGTTTTCAAAGTATCAGAGTATATGGGTGTCAAAGTAGAGACGTGGAGTTAGCCAGTCTTATTCCTCTCTACAAAAGTGGAAACATGTCTCTGCCATTGAATTTGTGATCTGCCTGACCTCATTAGTGAGGAAATTACTAGACTCGATAATGGTGGATACAGTTAGAAGTCACAATGATAAATATAATTTCAATATTGATTTAAAATGCGAATTCACGAGGGGCCACTGAGCCTAACAAATTTACTGATATTCTTTAGTTAGGCATTATGTGGTGTGCCATAATGGAGTACGATTTTGATGAGCAAAACTCTTGCGCAACACTTGGGTATCTTATTACTGAAACACTTCACCTACAGAGTGGGCTTCAGTCACATACAGAGGTGACTAAAGACGGTCACAGCACAAGCAATAGCGAGGTGAAGATGTGATAATCAGTCCATCAGCCTTATGAGGAAGTCAGTCCCTTACCCTGGAAAGTAGCTCAGCCTTTTAATCTGGAACAATGTTCAAATGAAACATGCGAATGGAGCCTTATTTTTGACTGAAGAAGCCTATTGTGTAGGCGAACGTTCCAATATTGAGCATTCCCAACTTTTGTACAAGTGTGTTTACCCATCAGTTTGTCGGTACTGTATACCACTTTCAAAGAGTACGATTTTTGCTTGACTTCAGTAAGGCATCTGATGCATAAATGTTGGTAAAATTAGTTATATGTTAGGTAAAAATTACACTCGAGCAACTAATGATAAATTTTTTATGGCCACATTTCGCTGGCCAGGAGCGAAAGCTAATGCAAATAATACAAAGGTATACGAGCTATGTAGCTGTGCTGAGGTGCATAAAAAGTATAAACACTAAATCAGGCATATCGGCCATGCTAGCACTAATTGTAATAAAAGAAATTACTTCTTGTTGTCCGGTAGTTACGAGGACTTGTCCTTTCATGGAGGATTTGTATTAGTATGTCAGAGATGAAGAAGCTGCCTTTGTTCTGTGTATCTGTGTCTGAAGGGAAATTAATGACGTTTCTGAAAGGGAGATTAATGACGTTTCAAGGTATATTTTGTCCGGGGTCCTTTGTGCCTTAGAAAACGGGTGTTATTCTATTTCATTAAGTGGCTGGAAGGGTTGCCGTGTTGCACACACATACTTTGTTAGGTAAGACACATATGCAACAGTTAGACAACTTTATTCCGAAACGTTTCGCCTACACAGTAGGCTTCTTCAGTCGAATACAGAAAGTAGGCAGGAACAGTAGAGATGTGAAGACGATGTAATCAGTCCATCACCCTTGTAGTCGTAGAATTTGAGGTTGTCAGCCCCTCGGCCTGGAGAAGTTCAGTTCCATAGTCAGGAACTATCTGAAGATCAAGCGACAGTGCGGAGACTTAAATACTGTCGGAAGGAGAGGTAGTACTAGTAGTAGTAGTGAGAATGTAGCCACTGAGAGGTCATGTCCCTCTCAGATCCAACACTTCTCACTTGAAAGGCTTGTCCAAGGTGTTTTCTGTACCAAGATGCCATGTGTTGCAGTGTCTGACAAGATGAACATCAAAATGGTATACAATACCGACAGGTCTCCGCACTGTCGCTTGATCTTCAGATAGTTCCTGACTATGGAACTGAACTTCTCCAGGCCGAGGGACTGACAACCTCAAATTCTACGACTACAAGGGTGATGGACTGATTACATCGTCTTCACATCTCTACTGTTCCTGCCTACTTTCTGTATTCGACTGAAGAAGCCTACTGTGTAGGCGAAACGTTTCGGAATAAAGTTGTCTAACTGTTGCATATGTGTCTTACCTAACAACCTGTCGGTATTGTATACCATTTTGATGTTCACACATACTTTGTTGAATACAGGTTATCACACCTCTATTCATAATTTGTAAACGTGGAATTTCCCAAAGACAAGAGTATTTATGTTATTCTTCTGTACTGTAACTTTAACTTCTCGCTGTAGTTTGCTATGTATCAAGTTCTACGAACCACAGAAGGTTTATACGTTCCTTTAACTTGTCAGTTTTGTAAACCATTTATTCACATTCTTCAAGATATCTAGAAAAAATAGTCAAAAAGCAAGTATCTGGCAGTATAAAACACAAGTGCAGTGTTTAGTAAATTGTATCAGCTTCATCCAATATTAAATCTCCTGGTGAGCGAAATTTATCGTTATAAATTGCCACATGTCTTTACGGTATGCATTTACTGATGTATTATATTGTGAAATATTTGATTGTTCTTTAAATGTGGATTGCATGTTTATAGAAACATTCAAACATGCAACTAGGTCAGTTATTTACATATTTGCCTAAGTTTCTGGCGAGAATATACGTCACAACCCACTCGTCTTACCTGCCAGAAGTAGTTATCGATGTAGATAAATGGTTCAACTTCTTCTCTGTACTGGACTGTGTAAGCCGCTCTGTGTCCAAACATTTCCATAATAAAGAAACGCAAGTGTTGCACATTTGTCTAATTTATCATAGTTATCGATAAGCCGCCCAGAAAAAATTAATATTACATGATTCGCCTTCATATTACTAACAATATATATATATATATATATATATATATATATATATATATATATATATATATATATATATATATATATATATATATATATATATATATATATATATGCAATAAGATCACAGTAAACAGGTGATTTCAAAATCTTGATACAGTAAAAAAACTTTTGATAAAGAATTCCCCCCAAAATGCTGATGGATGTGTCTATAAGATTCCTTGTAAAATTTGCGATAAAGTTTATTACGGTCAAACTGGTAAAAATCTCGAACTAAGATTAAAACAACATAAATATAGCATTAGAACTGGACAAGATTCCAATGCTCTATTTATTCATGTAAGAGATTTTAACCATCCAATTGATTTTCAAAAAGTTGAGAAAGTAGTATCAAGCAAGTCCATGGTCGACAGGAATATAATTGAATCTTGTTTCAAAAAAAGCAGTTTTGACAATAATATGAATATTTCCTTTGGTTTATATAAATTAGATCCATTTATAATTAATAGAATTTGGGAAGAATTTAAAAATACACTGGACAAATAATTTTTAAATTTTCTTGGGTAGAATAGCTTGGGGGTGAGTTGTGCAAAGGACCTATCCAAGTTGGCTCGCCGCGCGTCACGTGTTTAACCGTTGTGGGATTTGATAGTGAGGTGCTGGCCGACCCCTTATATAGCTTCCTTGGATGCTTTACTTTCATAGTTCCTTGATAATGTGAGTAGTCACGAAAGCGCTTGGAATTTCTCTATTCTTTCAGAGTGGTTGTTTTGCATATATATATATATATATATATATATATATATATATATATATATATATATATATATATATATATATATATATATATATATATATATATATGCAATAAGATCACAGTGAACAGGTGATTTCAAAATATGCAAAACAACCACTCTGAAAGAATAGAGAAATTCCAAGCGCTTTCGTGACTACTCACATTATCAAGGAACTATGAAAGTGAAGCATCCAAGGAAGCTATATAAGGGGTCCGGCCAGCACCTCACTATCAGATCCCACAACGGTTAAACACGTGACGCGCGGCGAGCCAACTTGGATAGGTCCTTTGCACAACTCACCCCCAAGCTATTCTACCCAAGAAAATTTAAAAATTATTTGTCCAGTGTATTATTAAATTCTTCCCAAATTCTATTAATTATAAATGAATCTAATTTATATAAACCAAAGGAAATATTCATATTATTGTCAAAACTGCTTTTTATGAAACAAGATTCAATTATATTCCTGTCGACCATGGACTTGCTTGATACTACTTTCTCAACTTTTTGAAAATCAATTGGATGGTTAAAATCTCTTACATGAATAAATAGAGCATTGGAATCTTGTTCAGTTCTAATGCTATATTTATGTTGTTTTAATCTTAGTTCGAGATTTTTACCAGTTTGACCGTAATAAACTTTATCGCAAATTTTACAAGGAATCTTATAGACACATCCATCAGCATTTTGGGGGGAATTCTTTATCAAAAGTTTTTTTACTGTATCAAGATTTTTGAATACAACTTTAATATTAAAAGTCTTAAGAAGAGAAGGCATATCAACCAAGTTTTCATGGTAAGGGAGAACCAACATATTTTTAGTTGAATAAGGCTGGTTGCCCCTTTTTGGATTATAAAAAGTGTTTCTAGCAACTTTAAAAGATTTATCAATTACATATCTTGGGTATTTTAAATCATTACCTATTTCATAAATTTTGGATATTTCCTCATCTATGAACTCAGGACTACAAATTCGTAAAGCTCTCAAAAACATTGATGAGAAAACAGACAGTTTGACTCTATCTTGATGCGAGGAATAATAGTGGACATAGGAACAGTTATTTGTAGGTTTTCTGTAAATTTTAAATTTGAATTCATTATTACCCTTAATAATTAAAACATCTAGAAAAGGCAATGAGTTATTTTCTTCAAACTCAACAGTAAAGTTTATAGAATGGGCTAAGCTATTTAATTTTCCAAGAAAATGGTGTATATCTACATTTTTGGGCATAAGACACAAAATATCATCAACATATCTGAACCATTTAGCTCTATTAGGGAGGATTGTGTTAAGCAACCTTGTTTCAAAAAATTCCATGTATAGGTTACTAAGAACAGGTGAAAGAGGATTTCCCATTGCCATACCAAACTTCTGAGTGTAAAACTTATCATTAAATACAAATTTTGCATCAACAATGCAAAGTTTAATAAGTTTAATGATAGTAGGAACTGGCAATGGTAAATCATAGTTAACGAGTTCTTCAGATAAGAAACTTAATAAATCATCAACAGGAACTTTCGTAAACAAGGAAGTAACATCAAAACTAACCATGTTAAAATCATTTAAGTCAGTCAAGGAGCTTAATTTATCAACCAAGTCTATGTTGTTTTTAACATTAAAGTTAGAAATTTTGCCACGAAAGCGCTTGGAATTTCTCTATTCTTTCAGAGTGGTTGTTTTGCATATATATATATATATATATATATATATATATATATATATATATATATATATATATATATATATATATATATATATATATATATATATATATATATATATATATATATATATATACAAAAGCAAAAACGGATTATGAGGCTAAGGTAGCAAGGGATTCAAAGACTAACCCAAAAGGGTTCTTTCAGGTATACAGAAGTAAGATTAGGGACAAGATTGACCCACTTAAGAGTAACTCTGGTCAGATCACTGACAGTGATAAGGATATGTGTGAAATTCTCAATACCTACTTCCTCTCAGCTTTCACCCAGGAAAATACTAGCGATATTCCTGAAATAATAGATTATGTAGAACAGGATGATAATAAACTAAGCACGATTGTGGTAACTAGTGACATGGTCCTCAGACAAATAGAGAAAATAAAACCTAGCAAATCCCCAGGTCCTGATGAACTGTTTGCAAGGGTGTTAAAGGAATGTAAAGAGGAACTTAGCATACCTTTGGCTAATCTTTTTAACATATCACGACAAACTAGCATAGTGCCTGATAAGTGGAAAATGGCAAATGAAATACCTATTTACAAGGCAGGTGACAGGTCCTTGGCTTCGAACTATAGACCAATAAGCCTTACCTACAGAGTGGTAAAATTTATGGAATCAATAATTGCCGAAGCAATTCGTAGCCATCTTGATAGGCACAGATTGATTAATGAATATCAACACGGTTTTACAAAGAGGCGTTCCTGTCTTACGAATTTACTAACTTTTTTCACTAAGGTGTTTGAGGAGGTAGATCATGGTAATGAATATGATATTGTGTATATGGATTTCAGTAAGGCTTTCGATAGAGTTCCACACCAGAGGCTATTAAAAAAACTTATGGCACACGGAATAAGAGGAGAAATTTTTTCCTGGGTAGAGGCATGGTTGACAAATAGGCAGCAGAGTTTGCATAAATGGGGAGAAATCAGAATGGTGGCACGTCACAAGCGGTGTTCCTCACGGGTCAGTGTTGGGCCCGTTGTTATTCACAATTTACATAAATGACATAGATGAGGGAATAAATAGCGACATAAGCAAATTTGCTGATGATACCAAAATAGGCCGTCCAATTCATTTTAATGAGGACACTAGAGCACTCCAGGATAATTTGAATAGACTGATGCAATAGTCGGAGAAGTGGCAGATGCAGTTTAATATTGACAAATGCAAAGTTCTAAATGTTGGACAGGAAAATAACCATGCCACATATGAATTAAATAGTGTAGATCTTAATACTACTGATTGCGAAAAGGATTTAGGAGTTCTGGTTAGCAGTAATCTAAAACCAAGACAACAGTGCATTAGTGTTCGCAATAAAGCTAACAGAGTTTTTGGCTTCATATCTGGAAGTATAAATAACAGAAGTCCTCAGGTTGTTCTTCAACTCTATATATCCTTGGTTAGGCCTCATTTAGACTATGCTGCTCAGTTCTGGTCACCGTATTACAGAATGGATATAAATGCTCTGGAAAACGTACAGAGGAGGATGACAAAGATGATCCCATGTATCAGAAATCTTCCCTATGAGGATAGACTGAGGGCCCTGAATCTGCACTCTCTAGATAAGCGTAGAATTAGGGGGGATATGATCGAGGTGTATAAATAGAAAACAGGAATAAATAAAGGGGATGTAAATAGCGTGCTGAAAATTTCCAGCCAAGACAGGACTCGCGGCAATGGTTTCAAGTGGGAAAAATTAAGATTCAGGAAGGATATAGGAAAGCACTGGTTTGGTAATAGAGTTGTGGATGAGTGGAACAAACTCCCGAGTACAGTTATAGAGGCTAAAACGTTGTGTAATTTTAAAAATAGGTTAGATAAATAAATGAGTGGGTGTGGGTGGGTGTGAGTTGGACCTGACTAGCTTGTGCTGCTGGGTCTGGTGCCGTGCTCCTTCCTTGAGTGGAGGTGACCAGACTGGGTGGGTCATTGGGCTAATTTGGGAGGTGGGTCATTGGGCTAATCCGGGGTGGGTGGGTCTTTGGGCTAATCCAGGGGGGAAGACATGGACGTGCTCCGCATGGGTCAGTAGGCCTGTTGCAGTGTTCCTTTTATTTATTTATTTATTTATTTATTTATTTGAACATGATACAGAGAAGTACAAGGAATACAATTTTTAAAGTGCAGCTTGCCAAAGCCCCTTGTATGTAGAGCATTATGGGCAGGCTTAAAATTAACTTAAGATTAACTAAGCAATGATATATTCAGTGGTACAAAAATTATTGTAAAACAGATAACAATTTAGTACAAATGAGTATTACAAAGACAGGTCATATGGTCATTACTGTGTTGCTGTGTAATCAGTAAAATGGAGTATTCTGTTAGGTGATGAAGTTAAATAGTAACAAAGTTTGATTGGGTCACAGGTTGACATTTATGAGATACAATAATGAGATACATATATGAGATTCAATTTATGAGATACAGTTATTCAGTATTTATTTAGTTGTGGGTGAGTAAGTGATTTTTGAGAAGAGACTTGAATTTATAAACAGACAGTGTTCCTTTTATATTCACAGGTAATGAATTCCTGATTTTAGGGCCTTTTATGTGCATTGAGTTTTTGCATAGCGTGCGATGGACACGAGGAACATCAAAGAGTGATCTGTGTCTTGTGTTATGGTCATGTGTTTTGTTGAGGTTGGTAAAGAGATGATTGAGGGGAGGGTTTATGTCAGAGTTAAGTGTTCTCTGTATGTAGTAGGTGCAGTAATAAGTATGGATGTTTTGTATTGTGAGTAGGTTTAGAGTTTTGAATATTGGTGGAGTGTGCTGTCTGTAGTGGGAATTTGTTATCATTCTGACTGCAGCCTTTTGTTGGGTGATTAGTGGTCTGAGATGGTTTATTGTTGTTGAGCCCCATGCACAAATTCCATAGGTGAGATAGGAGTAAATAAGTGAGTGATATAGGGCCAGGAGGGCTGACTGTGGAACATAGTACCGTATCTTCGATAGTATGCCTACGGTCTTGGAAATTTTTTTGAAAATTTGTTGTATATGTGTTTGAAATTTGAGTCTATTATCAAGGTTGATTCCTAGGAATTTTCCCTCTGTGAGTTTTGTGACAGGTGATCCATTTATCATTATGTTAAGAGACACATCTGCAGCTCTATTACCAAACTGAATGAAGTAGGTTTTGTCAATGTTTAGAGTAAGTTTGTTGGTCCTCATCGAGGTTGATATTTTCTGTAATTTGGTATTTACAGTATTGGCTAGCACGACTGGGCTCGGGTGAGAGTAGACATATGTAGTGTCATCTGCAAATAGTGTGGGTTTGAGTAGTTGCAATGCATTTGGTAGGTCATTTATGTATATGAGAAAGAGAAGAGGGCCTAGGACACTTCCCTGTGGGACACCAACTGTAATTGGCTGTGCGGAAGAGTTTGCCCCATTTGTGTACACATATTGGCTTCTGTTGCTGAGGTATGACTTTAGGTAGTTGAGGGAGTGCCCTCTTATACCATAGTGTGACAATTTTATGTGGAGCAAGTCGTGGTCAACTGTATCCTTCTTTCTTATGTTCTTATGTTCTTATGTAGGATGAAATTACATGTATTTTAAAAAATGTAATATTTGACTTAGGAAAATTGTTAGATGACTATATCATGATGCTATCACATTAATAACCAGGTGCAGGCTATATCATAATGCTATTTCATTAATAACCAGGTGCAGGCTATATCATAATGCTATCACATTAATAACCAGGTGCAGGCTATATCATAATGCTATCACATTAATAACCAGGTGCAGGCTATATCATAATGCTATCACATTAATAACCAGGCACAGGCTATATCATAATGCTCTCACATTAATAACCAGGTGCAGGCTATATCATAATGCTATTTCATTAATAACCAGGTGCAGGCTACATCATAATGCTATCACACCCTTTATCGGGCAAGTGGCCATAAAATTAGAAATTAGAACTGAACTCCCTGTGGTGGATAGAGTAACTCAATATAAGGTCAATGAGCCTATATAAATGGAATTCTGATGGTTAGTTTTCAAGCAACTGCAAATCTCCGAAGCACGAAAATTTACTACCCTGCCCGACATAGGGAGTATAAATCTGAATGTTGCAAACTTTCAATTGTTAATAAAACACCCAATAACTATTTTTTAAATTTATTATACAAACATACAATATCAAAAACATAAATGGAACTTGTATCAAAACAGCTTGTATGTATTAGAAAAATATAAAAATGAAACAAATAGCAACAAGGACACATTGCAAAGGGATAAAACTTTCAAGTCCCATATTCCTGAGATTCATGAGGAAGACCAATTATTCTTGTTCCTAATTCATAGTATGGTAGTCCCTGAAACAATTTCTATTACTCTTTACTTTGCATACAGAACATTGAAATGAGGATGTGACATATTTCTTCGAGTTGCTGCAATACTTGCAACTAAACGGCTTTTTCCCTGGCAGTGGCAAGCGGTTTAGAGTTCTGTCAAGCCTAACACTGTCATCAGGCCTTTGTGCACATTGGCCCTGCACAGCTTTCACTATGCTGACACCATTGGAAGAACATGGTGAATTACTTGGTGAAGGTCTTGTAGATGTTCTTAGGATGCTGCCTCTAAACTTTTGTCCTTTAGACCTTGCAGTGACAGAGATATCATTCCTGAAATACTTCAGTGTCATACACTTTGTATTTAGTGCTCGAGAATCACGGCAGTAAAGAAGCCATGCATTCACAACAGCAAGATCAAGAACATAGGCAAACAGCCGCATGTACCAACGTTTAGATTTCATTGGTGTTCTGTACAGATGCACCAACATGTTACTTTTGTCAATACCTACCATGTGTGCATTATAGTTCTTGATGACTGAAGGGCACTGTAAGTGGTCTTTGTTCTTTGTAGCCTTGTTATATCTTTCAACAAGACTCACAGGATTGACCCCAACATCACTTGTCACTAAAGTCACAACTTTGTTGTCCTTCCATCTTTCAACAAGGACACCATCATTGTTTTTGAAGCTAAAAGTGCCCCTGTCCACAGTGTTCATTTCCATTTGTTTGACAGGCATCAGATCTGGCTTACCACATCTATTTTCACGTACTGTTCCAGTGTATCTGCAGTTATACTTATCTCTTAGCAGGTAGACTTGAAAAGAAATTGTCAGCATTGATTGCTGATGTGTTGGTCTTGTTCATAGTTGCTGCAAGTACCAGAACAATCTTTGTACTTATTGGAAGTTTAGTTTCTTCCTGTGGAAGCTTTATGGGATGGCAGTCAAAAGTTGGTGTGCCTTGATACATGAGTATATCATGTATGATTCCATCTTCACTTGCACGACAAAAAAGTTTGAAACCCCACTTATCTGGTTTGGTTTTGATGTATTGCATTAGGTTTCCAGCAGTTTTACCCTTGAAACCAACCATGACTTCATCAATAGATTGCTTGGGTGTAGCTGGAACTTTCAAGCAAGCATTAGTTAGTGCAGTGTAAAGAGGCCTTACTTTGTGGAATCTGTCATTATCCTTACCTGTTGTCATTGAAATGAATAGTACGTCTAAGTAACCTAAACCTCTTAGACCCCATGGCTTCTGCAACCTGGGGGATCCTAAATGCACTTTTCCAATAGTCTTCGAATGATGGTAATGGAACAATACCCATGAACAATAAAATACCTATGAACCTCATGATCTCTTCAGAATCTGTTGCAAAATTATAATTTATGTTTTTTTGCTTGGCATACAAATTTGTTTGATATGCTATGTTATCTACCATGTCTGGAGTACAGAAAAGACGAAAATACTCATATGGAGACCTAATTACAAGAGGCTTTTCATGTTTATATGCCGGCAAAGGATCATTTTTGAGGTCAGGGTACTCCTCGATCGTAATACCTTTCTTTTTCTTCACTAATTTCTGCTTTTTGGCTGGCCTTTCTTCCTCCTCATCATCACTTGACACCTCTGCATCCGGTGGCAAGTATTCATCACCACTATCCAGCAATTCTGGGTCATCTACTTCTGGTTCTGAATCACTGTCCTCCAAAATGCAGACATATTTTGACCTTGTGCTGGAGGGCTCTCCATAAAACAACTTCTCATTGATCTGGAAGGACAATAAAAACCTTCTGTATAGATCCAGACCACTACAGAATTCATATATGCAATAGATTTTTTTTTATAAATATTTATTTTACTGAAATTGTACTATGTCACTTCTCGGGCAGCCATGAAAATTTGTGAGCTTCCTTTGTTGCACTTTTTTCAACTGCATGCTACACTCACATTATGCTTCACAGGGACTTTATGTATATATCAAAATATGCCTAAACTATTCATGTACACACTAAACACAACAATAAGTACTTACCGACATTGTAGAGGGTAAAATCCAAGAGTATATTAGTGACACTGGATGGAAAAAACCCACTCTGGGCGACGCCAAGCCACAAGTGTTTATGTTTTGCTCTCTCAACCAATGGGAAGGTGGCAAACGCCATCACCACTTAGCTGAAGCGACTCAGGAAAGGTTTGTGATTGGTTAGAATTAAAGAACCGGAATCCAGATGCGCGGCGCGTGTAGGATGATACGCGCAAACTTGCACGTGTTTAAGCTAGAAAATTTTAGAGCCTGAGCGATTTTAGAGCCAGGCGCCGGCTATATCATAATGCTATCACATTAATAACCAGGTGCAGGCTACAGCATGATGCTATCACGTTAATAACCAGGCGCAGGCTACATCATGATGCTATCACGTTAATAACCAGGCGCAGGCTATAGCATGATAGTATCACATTAAGAACCAGGTGCAGGCTACAGCATGATGCTATCACGTTAATAACCAGGTGCAGGCTAGAGCATGATGCTATCACATTAATAACCAGGTGCAGGCTACAGCATGATGCTATAATGTTAATAGCCAGGCACAGGCTACAGCATGATGCTATCATGTTAATAACCAGGCACAGGCTACACCATGATGCTATCACGTTAATAACCACTCACAGGCTACAGCATGATGATATCACATTAATAACCAGGCAGAGGCTACAGCATGATACTATCACATTAATAACCAGGCGCAGGCTACAGCATGATGTTATCACGTTAATAATCAGGCGGAGGCTGCAGCATGATGCTATCATGTTAATAACCAGGTGCAGGCTACAGCATGATGTTATCATGTTAATAACCAGGTGCAGGCTACAGCATGATGATATCACATTAATAACCAGGCGCAGGCTACAGCATGATTTTATCATGTTAATAACCACTTGCAGGCTACAGCATGATGATATCACATTAATAACCAGGCGCAGGCTACAGTATGATGTTATCACGTTAATAACCAGGCGTAGGCAGCAGCATGATGCTATCATGTTAATAACCAGGTGCAGGCTACAGCATGATGTTATCACGTTAATAACCAGGCGCAGGCTACAGCATGATGATATCACATTAATAACCAGGCGCAGGCTACAGCATGATGAAATCACATTAATAACCAGGCACAGGCTACAGCATGATGATATCACATTAATAACCAGGCGCAGGCTACAGCATGATTTTATCATGTTAATAACCACTTGCAGGCTACAACATGATGATATCACATTAATAACCAGGCGCAGGCTACAGCATGATGAAATTACATTAATAACCAGGCGCAGGCTACAGCATGATGATATCACATTAATAACTAGGCGCAGGCTACAGCATGATTTTATCATGTTAATAACCACTTGCAGGCTACAGCATGATGATATCACATTAATAACCAGGCGCAGGCTACAGTATGACGTTATCACGTTAATAACCAGGCGTAGGCTGCAGCATGATGCTATCATGTTAATAACCAGGTGCAGGCTACAGCATGATGAAATCACATTAATAACCAGGCGCAGGCTACAGCATGATGTTATCACGTTAATAACCAGGCGGAGGCTGCAGCATGATCCTATCACGTTAATAACCAGGCGCAGGCTACAGCATGATCCTATCACGTTAATAACCAGGTGCAGGCTACAGCATGATGTTATCACGTTAATAACCAGGCACAGGTTACAACATGATTTTATCACGTTAATAACCAGACGCAGGCTACAACATGATGCTATCACATTAATAACCAGGCGCAGGCTACAGCATGATGTTATCACGTTAATAACCAGGCACAGGTTACAACATGATTTTATCACGTTAATAACCAGACGCAGGCTACAACATGATGCTATCACATTAATAACCAGGCGCAGGCTACAGCCTGATGCTATCACATTAATAACCAGGCGCAGGCTACAGCATTATCACATTATTAACCATGTGCAAACTACAGCATGATGCTATAACATTAATAGGCAGGCGAAGACTACAGCATGATGGTATCACATTAATAACAAGGTACAAATTACAGCATGATGTTATCTTATCAATAAAAGAAAAATGTTGTACCTCTTGCCGGTACAGTGACCAGCCACGGCTGGTCACGTTACTTTCATGCTGGAGTCACTGCTGCCTCACAACAGTGATATTCTCTCAATAGCTCTATTACGCCCGATATAATTATTTAATTATATCTAAATTATTCCCAAAAGATTTAATTATCCTGCTGCATATATTCTATATAGGTGGTAGAGTAAATATTTATAATTGAAATTTTAAAAATCTCATTAGAGTCAGGCTCATAGATAATATGGACAATTATCCTTAATGAGAAAGCAATTAGTATAATTACTGCAAGAGTTCCCGGGGATAATTATCACTGAGGAATAATGTTTAATATTGGACTTTATATGTAACAGAAAAATGAGTTATTTTTGGGCCAAGTTTGTTTGACCTGCATAACAGAAGGTAGATGAAGGTGGTGTAACCTGTATCATCACTGTCACCTGTGTAGCAGGAGGCAGGTGAAGGTGGTGTAACCTGGATCATCACTGTCACCTGTGTAGCAGGAGGCAGGTGAAGGTGGTGTAACCTGGATCATCACTGTCACCTGTGTAGCAGGAGGCAGGTGAAGGTGGTGTAACCTGGATCATCACTGTCACCTGTGTAGCAGGAGTCAGGTGAAGGTGGTGTAACCTGGATCATCACTGTCACCTGTGTAGCAGGAGGCAGGTGAAGGTGGTGTAACCTGGATCATCACTGTCACCTGTGTAGCAGGAGGCAGGTGAAGGTGGTGTAACCTGGATCATCACTGTCACCTGTGTAGCAGGAGGCAGGTGAAGGTGGTGTAACCTGGATCATCACTGTCACCTGTGTAGCAGGAGGCAGGTGAAGGTGGTGTAACCTGGATCATCACTGTCACCTGTGTAGCAGGAGGCAGGTGAAGGTGGTGTAACCTGGATCATCACTGTCACCTGTGTAGCAGGAGGCAGGTGAAGGTGGTGTAACCTGGATCATCACTGTCACCTGTGTAGCAGGAGGCAGGTGAAGGTGGTGTAACCTGGATCATCACTGTCACCTGTGTAGCAAGAGGCAGGTGAAGGTGGTGTAACCTGGATCATCACTGTCACCTGTGTAGCAGGAGGCAGGTGAAGGTGGTGTAACCTGGATCATCACTGTCACCTGTGTAGCAGGAGGCAGGTGAAGGTGGTGTAACCTGGATCATCACTGTCACCTGTGTAGCAGGAGGCAGGTGAAGGTGGTGTAACCTGGATCATCACTGTCACCTGTGTAGCAGGAGGCAGGTGAAGGTGGTGTAACCTGGATCATCACTGTCACCTGTGTAGCAGGAGGCAGGTGAAGGTGGTGTAACCTGGATCATCACTGTCACCTGTGTAGCAGGAGGCAGGTGAAGGTGGTGTAACCTGGATCATCACTGTCACCTGTGTAGCAGGAGGCAGGTGAAGGTGGTGTAACCTGGATCATCACTGTCACCTGTGTAGCAGGAGGCAGGTGAAGGTGGTGTAACCTGGATCATCACTGTCACCTGTGTAGCAGGAGGCAGGTGAAGGTGGTGTAACCTGGATCATCACTGTCACCTGTGTAGCAGGAGGCAGGTGAAGGTGGTGTAACCTGGATCATCACTGTCACCTGTGTAGCAGGAGGCAGGTGAAGGTGGTGTAACCTGGATCATCACTGTCACCTGTGTAGCAGGAGGCAGGTGAAGGTGGTGTAACCTGGATCATCACTGTCACCTGTGTAGCAGGAGGCAGGTGAAGGTGGTGTAACCTGGATCATCACTGTCACCTGTGTAGCAGGAGGCAGGTGAAGGTGGTGTAACCTGGATCATCACTGTCACGTGTGTAGCAGGAGGCAGGTGAAGGTGGTGTAACCTGGATCATCACTGTCACCTGTATAACAGAAGGCAGGTGAAGGTGGTATAACCTGGATCAACACTGTCACCTGTGTAGCAGGAGGCAGGTGAAGGTGGTGTAACCTGGATCATCACTGTCACCTGTGTAGCAGGAGGCAGGTGAAGGTGGTGTAACCTGGATCATCACTGTCACCTGTGTAGCAGGAGGCAGGTGAAGGTGGTGTAACCTGGATCATCACTGTCACCTGTGTAGCAGGAGGTAGATGAAGGTGGTGTAACCTGGATCATCACTGTCACCTGTGCAGCAGGAGGCAGGTGAAGGTGGTGTAACCAGGATCATCACTGTCACCTGTGTAGCAGGAGGCAGGTGAAGGTGGTGTAACCTGGATCATCACTGTCACCTGTGTAGCAGGAGGTAGATGAAGGTGGTGTAACCTGGATCATCACTGTCACCTGTGTAGCAGGAGGCAGGTGAAGGTGGTGTAACCTGGATCATCACTGTCACCTGTGTAGCAGGAGGCAGGTGAAGGTGGTGTAACCTGGATCATCACTGTCACCTGTGTAGCAGGAGGCAGGTGAAGGTGGTGTAACCTGGATCATCACTGTCACCTGTGTAGCAGGAGGCAGGTGAGGGTGGTGTAACCTGGATCATCACTGTCACCTGTGTAGCAGGAGGCAGGTGAAGGTGGTGTAACCTGGATCATCACTGTCACCTGTGTAGCAGGAGGCAGGTGAAGGTGGTGTAACCTGGATCATCACTGTCACCTGTGTAGCAGGAGGCAGGTGAAGGTGGTGTAACCTGGATCATCACTGTCACCTGTGTAGCAGGAGGCAGGTGAAGGTGGTGTAACCTGGAACATCACTGTCACCTGTATAACACAAGACAGGTGAAGGTGGTGTAACCTGGATCATCACTGTCACCTGTGTAGCAGGGGGCAGGTGAAGGTGGTGTAACCTGGATCATCACTGTCACCTGTGTAGCAGGGGGCAGGTGAAGGTGGTGTAACCTGGATCATCACTGTCACCTGTGTAGCAGGAGGCAGGTGAAGGTGGTGTAACCTGGATCATCACTGTCACCTGTGTAGCAGGAGGCAGGTGAAGGTGGTGTAACCTGGATCATCACTGTCACCTGTGTAGCAGGAGGCAGGTGAAGGTGGTGTAACCTGGATCATCACTGTCACCTGTGTAGCAGGAGGCAGGTGAAGGTGGTGTAACCTGGATCATCACTGTCACCTGTGTAGCAGGAGGCAGGTGAAGGTGGTGTAACCTGGATCATCACTGTCACCTGTATAACACAAGACAGGTGAAGGTGGTGTAACCTGGATCATCACTGTCACCTGTATAACACAAGACAGGTGAAGGTGGTGTAACCTGGATCATCACTGTCACCTGTGTAGCAGGAGGCAGGTGAAGGTGGTGTAACCTGGATCATCACTGTCACCTGTATAACACAAGACAGGTGAAGGTGGTGTAACCTGGATCATCACTGTCACCTGTGTAGCAGGAGGCAGGTGAAGGTGGTGTAACCTGAATCATCACTGTCACCTGTGTAGCAGGAGGCAGGTGAAGGTGGTGTAACCTGGATCATCACTGTCACCTGTATAACACAAGACAGGTGAAGGTGGTGTAACCCGGATCATCACTGTCACCTGTGTAGCAGGAGGCAGGTGAAGGTGGTGTAACCTGGATCAACACTGTCACCTGTGTAGCAGGAGGCAGGTGAAGGTGGTGTAACCTGGATCATCACTGTCACCTGTGTAGCAGGAGGCAGGTGAGGGTGGTGTAACCTGGATCATCACTGTCA
Source organism: Cherax quadricarinatus (assembly GCF_038502225.1). Classification (NCBI taxonomy): domain Eukaryota; kingdom Metazoa; phylum Arthropoda; class Malacostraca; order Decapoda; family Parastacidae; genus Cherax; species Cherax quadricarinatus. Next base: position 40,719,881 of record NC_091317.1, read on the forward strand.
CCTGTGTAGCAGGAGGCAGGTGAAGGTGGTGTAACCTGGATCATCACTGTCACCTGTGTAGCAGGAGGCAGGTGAAGGTGGTGTAACCTGGATCATCACTGTCACCTGTGTAGCAGGAGGCAGGTGAAGGTGGTGTAACCTGGATCATCACTGTCACCTGTGTAGCAGGAGGCAGGTGAAGGTGGTGTAACCTGGATCATCACTGTCACCTGTATAACAGAAGGCAGGTGAAGGTGGTGTAACGTGGATCAACACTGTCACCTGTATAACAGAAGGCAGGTGAAGGTGGTGTAACCTGGATCATCACTGTCACCTGTGTCGCAGGAGGCAGGTGAAGGTGGTGTAACCTGGATCATCACTGTCACCTGTGTAGCAGGAGGCAGGTGAAGGTGGTGTAACCTGGATCATCACTGTCACCTGTGTAGCAGGAGGCAGGTGAAGTTGGTGTAACCTGGATCATCACTGTCACCTGTGTAGCAGGAGGCAGGTGAAGGTGGTGTAACCTGCATCATCACTGTCACCTGTGTAGCAGGAGGCAGGTGAAGGTGGTGTAACCTGGATCATCACTGTCACCTGTGTAGCAGGAGGCAGGTGAAGGTGGTGTAACCTGGAACATCACTGTCACCTGTATAACACAAGACAGGTGAAGGTGGTGTAACCTGGATCATCACTGTCACCTGTGTAGCAGGAGGCAGGTGAAGGTGGTGTAACCTGGATCATCACTGTCACCTGTGTAGCAGGAGGCAGGTGAAGGTGGTGTAACCTGGATCATCACTGTCACCTGTATAACACAAGACAGGTGAAGGTGGTGTAACCTGGATCATCACTGTCACCTGTATAACACAAGACAGGTGAAGGTGGTGTAACCTGGATCATCACTGTCACCTGTGTAGCAGGAGGCAGGTGAAGGTGGTGTAACCTGGATCATCACTGTCACCTGTATAACACAAGACAGGTGAAGGTGGTGTAACCTGGATCATCACTGTCACCTGTGTAGCAGGAGGCAGGTGAAGGTGGTGTAACCTGAATCATCACTGTCACCTGTGTAGCAGGAGGCAGGTGAAGGTGGTGTAACCTGGATCATCACTGTCACCTGTATAACACAAGACAGGTGAAGGTGGTGTAACCTGGATCATCACTGTCACCTGTGTAGCAGGAGGCAGGTGAAGGTGGTGTAACCTGGATCAACACTGTCACCTGTGTAGCAGGAGGCAGGTGAAGGTGGTGTAACCTGGATCATCACTGTCACCTGTGTAGCAGGAGGCAGGTGAAGGTGGTGTAACCTGGATCATCACTGTCACCTGTATAACACAAGACAGGTGAAGGTGGTGTAACCTGGATCATCACTGTCACCTGTATAACACAAGACAGGTGAAGGTGGTGTAACCTGGATCATCACTGTCACCTGTGTAGCAGGAGGCAGGTGAAGGTGGTGTAACCTGGATCATCACTGTCACCTGTATAACACAAGACAGGTGAAGGTGGTGTAACCTGGATCATCACTGTCACCTGTATAACACAAGACAGGTGAAGGTGGTGTAACCTGGATCATCACTGTCACCTGTATAACACAAGACAGGTGAAGGTGGTGTAACCTGGATCATCACTGTCACCTGTATAACACAAGACAGGTGAAGGTGGTGTAACCTGGATCATCACTGTCACCTGTATAACACAAGACAGGTGAAAGTGGTGTAACCTGGATCATCACTGTCACCTGTATAACACAAGACAGGTGAAGGTGGTGTAACCTGGATCATCACTGTCACCTGTATAACACAAGACAGGTGAAGGTGGTGTAACCTGGATCATCACTGTCACCTGTATAACACAAGACAGGTGAAGGTGGTGTAACCTGGATCATCACTGTCACCTGTATAACACAAGACAGGTGAAGGTTGTGTAACCTGGATCATCACTGTAACCTGTGTAGCAGGAGGCAGGTGAAGGTGGTGTATCCTGGATCAACACTGTCACCTGTATAACACAAGACAGGTGAAAGTGGTGTAACCTGGATCATCACTGTCACCTGTATAACACAAGACAGGTGAAGGTGGTGTAACCTGGATCATCACTGTCACCTGTATAACACAAGACAGGTGAAGGTGGTGTAACCTGGATCATCACTGTCACCTGTATAACACAAGACAGGTGAAGGTGGTGTAACCTGGATCATCACTGTCACCTGTATAACACAAGACAGGTGAAGGTTGTGTAACCTGGATCATCACTGTAACCTGTGTAGCAGGAGGCAGGTGAAGGTGGTGTATCCTGGATCAACACTGTCACCTGTATAACAGAAGGCAGGTGAAGGTGGTGTAACCTGGATTAACACTGTCACCTGTGTAGCAGGAGGCAGGTGAAGGTGGTGTAACCTGGATCATCACTGTCACCTGTGTAGAAGGAGGCAGGTGAAGGTGGTGTAACCTGGATCAACACGGTCACCTGTATAACACAAGACAGGTAAAGGTGGTGTAACCTGGATCATCACTGTCACCTGTGTAGAAGGAGGCAGGTGAAGGTGGTGTAACCTGGATCAACACTGTCACCTGTATAACACAAGACAGGTAAAGGTGGTGTAACCTGGATCATCACTGTCACCTGTATAACACAAGACAGGTGAAGGTGGTGTAACCTGGATCAACACTGTTACCTGTGTAGCAGGAGGCAGGTGAAGGTGGTGTATCCTGGATCAACACTGTCACCTGTATAACAGAAGGCAGGTGAAGGTGGTGTAACCTGCAACATCACTGTCACCTGTGTAGCAGGAGGCAGTTGAAGGTGGTGTAACCTGGATCATCACTGTCACCTGTGTAGCAGGAGGCAGGTGAAGGTGGTGTAACCTGGATCATCACTTTCACCTGTGTAGCAGGAGGCAGGTGAAGGTGGTGTAACCTGGATCAACACTGTCACCTGTATAACAGAAGGCAGGTGAAGGTGGTGTAACCTGGATCATCACTGTCACCTGTGTAGCAGGAGGCAGGTGAAGGTGGTGTAACCTGGATCATCACTGTCACCTGTGTAGCAGGAGGCAGGTGAAGGTGGTGTAACCTGGATCATCACTGTCACCTGTATAACACAAGACAGGTGAAGGTGGTGTAACCTGGATCATCACTGTCACCTGTATAACACAAGACAGGTGAAGGTGGTGTAACCTGGATCATCACTGTCACCTGTGTAGCAGGAGGCAGGTGAAGGTGGTGTAACCTGGATCATCACTGTCACCTGTATAACACAAGACAGGTGAAGGTGGTGTAACCTGGATCATCACTGTCACCTGTATAACACAAGACAGGTGAAGGTGGTGTAACCTGGATCATCACTGTCACCTGTATAACACAAGACAGGTGAAGGTGGTGTAACCTGGATCATCACTGTCACCTGTATAACACAAGACAGGTGAAGGTGGTGTAACCTGGATCATCACTGTCACCTGTATAACACAAGACAGGTGAAAGTGGTGTAACCTGGATCATCACTGTCACCTGTATAACACAAGACAGGTGAAGGTGGTGTAACCTGGATCATCACTGTCACCTGTATAACACAAGACAGGTGAAGGTGGTGTAACCTGGATCATCACTGTCACCTGTATAACACAAGACAGGTGAAGGTGGTGTAACCTGGATCATCACTGTCACCTGTATAACACAAGACAGGTGAAGGTTGTGTAACCTGGATCATCACTGTAACCTGTGTAGCAGGAGGCAGGTGAAGGTGGTGTATCCTGGATCAACACTGTCACCTGTATAACACAAGACAGGTGAAAGTGGTGTAACCTGGATCATCACTGTCACCTGTATAACACAAGACAGGTGAAGGTGGTGTAACCTGGATCATCACTGTCACCTGTATAACACAAGACAGGTGAAGGTGGTGTAACCTGGATCATCACTGTCACCTGTATAACACAAGACAGGTGAAGGTGGTGTAACCTGGATCATCACTGTCACCTGTATAACACAAGACAGGTGAAGGTTGTGTAACCTGGATCATCACTGTAACCTGTGTAGCAGGAGGCAGGTGAAGGTGGTGTATCCTGGATCAACACTGTCACCTGTATAACAGAAGGCAGGTGAAGGTGGTGTAACCTGGATTAACACTGTCACCTGTGTAGCAGGAGGCAGGTGAAGGTGGTGTAACCTGGATCATCACTGTCACCTGTGTAGAAGGAGGCAGGTGAAGGTGGTGTAACCTGGATCAACACGGTCACCTGTATAACACAAGACAGGTAAAGGTGGTGTAACCTGGATCATCACTGTCACCTGTGTAGAAGGAGGCAGGTGAAGGTGGTGTAACCTGGATCAACACTGTCACCTGTATAACACAAGACAGGTAAAGGTGGTGTAACCTGGATCATCACTGTCACCTGTATAACACAAGACAGGTGAAGGTGGTGTAACCTGGATCAACACTGTTACCTGTGTAGCAGGAGGCAGGTGAAGGTGGTGTATCCTGGATCAACACTGTCACCTGTATAACAGAAGGCAGGTGAAGGTGGTGTAACCTGCATCATCACTGTCACCTGTGTAGCAGGAGGCAGTTGAAGGTGGTGTAACCTGGATCATCACTGTCACCTGTGTAGCAGGAGGCAGGTGAAGGTGGTGTAACCTGGATCATCACTTTCACCTGTGTAGCAGGAGGCAGGTGAAGGTGGTGTAACCTGGATCAACACTGTCACCTGTATAACAGAAGGCAGGTGAAGGTGGTGTAACCTGGATCATCACTGTCACCTGTATAACAGAAGGCAGGTGAAGGTGGTGTAACCTGAATCATCACTGTCACCTGTGTAGCAGGAGGCAGGTGAAGGTGGTGTAACCTGGATCAACACTGTCACCTGTATAACAGAAGGCAGGTGAAGGTGGTGTAACCTGGATCATCACTGTCACCTGTGTAGCAGGAGGCAGGTGAAGGTGGTGTAACCTGGATCAACACTGTCACCTGTATAACAGTAGGCAGGTGAAGGTGGTGTAACCTGGATCAACACTGTCACCTGTGTAGCAGGAGGCAGGTGAAGGTGGTGTAACCTGGATCATCACTGTCACCTGTGTAGCAGGAGGCAGGTGAAGGTGGTGTAACCTGGATCAACACTGTCACCTGTATAACAGAAGGCAGGTGAAGGTGGTGTAACCTGGATCAACATTGTCACCTGTGTAGCAGGAGGCAGGTGAAGGTGGTGTAACCTGGATCATCACTGTCACCTGTATAACAGAAGGCAGGTGAAGGTGGTGTAACCTGGATCATCACTGTCACCTGTGTAGCAGGAGGCAGGTGAAGGTGGTGTAACCAGGATCATCACTGTCACCTGTGTAGCAGGAGGCAGGTGAAGGTGGTGTAACCTGGATCATCACTGTCACCTGTGTAGCAGGAGGCAGGTGAAGGTGGTGTAACCTGGATCAACACTGTCACCTGTATAACAGAAGGCAGGTGAAGGTGGTGTAACCTGGATCATCACTGTCACCTGTATAACAGAAGGCAGGTGAAGGTGGTGTAACCTGGATCAACACTGTCACCTGTATAACAGAAGGCAGGTGAAGGTGGTGTAACCTGGATCATCACTGTCACCTGTATAACAGAAGGCAGGTGAAGGTGGTGTAACCTGGATCAACACTGTCACCTGTATAACAGAAGGCAGGTGAAGGTGGTGTAACCTGGATCATCACTGTCACCTGTATAACAGAAGGCAGGTGAAGGTGGTGTAACCTGGATCAACACTGTCACCTGTATAACAGAAGGCAGGTGAAGGTGGTGTAACCTGGATCATCACTGTCACCTGTGTAGCAGGAGGCAGGTGAAGGTGGTGTAACCTGGATCAACACTGTCACCTGTATAACAGAAGGCAGGTGAAGGTGGTGTAACCTGGATCATCACTGTCACCTGTGTAGCAGGAGGCAGGTGAAGGTGGTGTAACCTGGATCATCACTGTCACCTGTGTAGCAGGAGGCAGGTGAAGGTGGTGTAACCTGGATCATCACTGTCACCTGTGTAGCAGGAGGCAGGTGAAGGTGGTGTAACCTGGATCATCACTGTCACCTGTGTAGCAGGAGGCAGGTGAAGGTGGTGTAACCTGGAACATCACTGTCACCTGTATAACACAAGACAGGTGAAGGTGGTGTAACCTGGATCATCACTGTAGTAGTAGACTTTTCTTCTGTAAGATCTCCCACGGAGTGGTCTCCCATGGTACGTGGAGCGGTACGGTCTCCACAGAGCGGACTCCTTCCGTGCTGCGCGCGCGCCCACCCGCGCCACCCCTGCAGCGCCTTCTGCAGCGCCCGCCCGCGCCCGCGCCCACCCGCGCCACCCCTGCAGCGCCTTCTGCAGCGCCTTCTGCAGCGCCTTCTGCAGCGCCCGCCGGATCGCCCCTGCTCCCCAAATTTTTTTCCGATTTTTTTCGATTTTTTTTTAATTTTCATATGCTCCCCACCTCCTTGGATCAACACCCTCCCCCCACACCTCCCACCATCCACTTCTACCCCAAATATTCCTGCTCCATCTCCTTGGATCAAGACCTCATTCTCCACAAATATTTTCCAATTTTCTTGTATTCTCCAACTCCTTGGATCAACACCCTCCCCCACACCTCCCACCATCCACTCCCATCCCAATTTTTTTTTCTATTTTTTTTTTTAATTTCATTTTCTTGTGGTCTCCAATTCCTTGGATCAAGTTTTTGGGTTCCTCCCTATTGGGGTAAGCATTCAAAATGGACTCCCCCATTGCGGCATGGTACTTTCTCTTAATACAGGCCTAACAAGTGGGACGTCACCCCACCTGTGTTTACTCAGTGCTCAGATTAAAATCTCAGGTCAGACCCACCAAGTAACCTTCTCTCTACCTGAACACCAACACTCATTACTACCATAGAGAAAATTCAAAGCTAGATATGCTACTCAATCCATTCTTTTAAAATATATTCACACAATACCTTTAATTTTAGTAAAATCCCCATATTTCATTAAAATTCTAATACAATCCTCTTCTTACCCCCTTCTCACAACACCCACTCTCCCCCAAACCTTACATCTTCACACCCACCCACCCATCTCCCAACA